>NC_088677.1:55880498-56183528 GCF_950023065.1 Planococcus citri | reverse complement strand
AGAAAAGTAATAAAGAAAATACGATTACCTTTGTCGGGATTTATGAATTACTACGCCTGACAAGCTCGTTTAATTTCAACTTTATCCGACACTTTGTACGAACGCGGATGTGAAAATTAAATCTTTCGTTTCTTCTTCCTTTCTTCCTCACTTCTTCTAGCATCTCTAACACGGGCGGCGGTGGTAGCAGAAGCAGTACCAAAAACCAAAGCTTCTGCTAGCACCGCTGTATCCGAGCAAAATCTCTCAAAGGGGATGAAAAAAAGTATTAGTCAATCTCTCGTTTTGTGTTTCAGATTCGACGAAAGAAAATTTCGATGAAACGGACGCTTGTTGCAACGTTATGGGCATCACTCGTTCTAGTCGCAATGAAAATTGTAACTGGAGTTTCGCTGTCTCTTATGCCAGCATTGACACCGCCCGAGGCGACGACGACGACGATGATGACACGGAATCAAAAATGGAAATATCTTCCCGTTTGTAACCATGAGGGAAATCACATCAAATGTACAGCTGTCGTCCACGAATACATCGTCGACGACGACAATGAAACATCATCGTCGCCTATTCCTCTACATTCGGACTCGGATGACGACTACGACGACGATGACTCGACGAGTAAGATAAATCATTATTTCATTCGATGACAATCGAAGCGAATATACAAAACGTTGGAAATTAAAGTTCTGACCTAGCTGTCAATTTCCATCATCACGTAGGCGAGCCTCGAGCTTTTCCCATCTCCTCTTTCCCTCCTCGTCGTGTACACGTTTCATCGAAATTCGTCCACTTTTCGTTATTATTTTCACAGCCTGTATTTTCGTCACACGTACTGTATCAAAAAAGAAAGTCTGCACAGTGCACATATACGATGAGAAGTAATAACGTACCCGAGGAGGAGCACGACGAGGAAGGGACCGAGAGTTGACTTTAATCGCAAGCAAACAATTTCGCGCGGAATTACCTTTTAATGCCGAGTTTTTCCTCCTTAGGTTTTTATATAGGCTGGTTCGAGGGCGATGTTATCCCAGATAATGAGAAAATCAAACAGCAGAAATTCTCTCAGGATCAGCAAAATGATGATGATGGTGATGAGAACGACGATGACGACCATGTCGGCCATGATTATGATATGAAACAAACGCACAAATTAGGCCTGTATACCACCTTCTTTCGAGTAATTTCTGCCCTGATTACTATGAAGATATCTTTCGTAGATGGCTTCAACCAGATAATGACACTTTTACGTAATATTTTCACCTTATACCGAACAACCTGCGAGTTTATCGAGAAATTACGAAAATGTAATATTTGTTGGAAAATATAAAGACTTTTTTTACGGTGCGATTTTGCGTTTTTTGTTTTCTACATAATGTTGTTGTTGTTGATATTTTATAACTTGCGCACGGCGCAGCTATGAGATCAAAAACTTGAGCAGAATTTATACGTCGAGGGGTCTCTTCCCTCTGCATCGGAACGAAGTGGTGGTACTCGATTCTAGAAACTGGATCTTTCGTCACACGAATGATTTTTTTTTTTTTTTTGAATTGTATTAATCCTTAAAGGCCCAGGTGAATCCTGGAATGCGATGTAAAAATGCTTCAGTTTACTTGAATTATATCAACACCAGTATCACTTCGACTCATAGTTCGCCCCCCCCCCACAGCCCCATAAAACCTTTTCGGAAAAGATGAACTTATTTAATTGATTATCCCACAATAGGGGTGCGAAAAGTATATTACGCGATTATATTGTTAGCCAAAGGCAAAAAAAATAAGCTAAGCCATCCGAATCTCCTGTCGAGTCGAATGCTGCCGAATCCGAATCTGTGCGGAAGAAAGATATTGGTAAGTATGGCAAATGTTTTTTCAATCTTCAAAAATTACCATTTTTTTAAAAAACTTTACCTACTATTTTTTAATCTTTTTTTTCATCTTGATGTGGATTAGGTATACTTCGACACGTATTGAATGCCCAGCCTAGTAACATGCCGAAGCAGAAAAGTTCGACCAGTAATATTCGTGCCGAAACGATTGTTCTCTTGAATGCTTACCTCGACGAAAAAAAAATAAGACATCGATGACCTCGATAATCCGCTACTGTACTGGTTTGAATACGACCGTTTACCCGAGCTCAAAGATCTTGCTCTAAAAGTTCACTCTGCTCCATCAACCTCCGCTCCAAGCGAAAGAATTTTCTCAGGTACAGATTTAACAATTTCGAAAAGAACTAGGTTAACTCCGGAGCATGCCGAAGAGCTGGTTTCGATCAACAAAAACTCCTTCGTTTTTGAGTAAAAAAATGATTCGCTTTAGATTTAGAATAAAAACTTGTTTATTTTAGAAATTAAGATTAAGAACTCGTTTGTCGTTTGATTTCAAATTTCGAGTAAAAAAATCGTTTGTTTCAAATAGTTCACTTTTGAATGAAAACTCGTTTTTTTTTTTTTTTAGATTAAAAGCTCGTTTGTTTCCGAATCTTTCGAGTAAAAAAAATCGTAACTTGTTTATTTTAGAAATTTAGATTAAGAACTCGTTTAATTTCGAATTTCGAGTAAAAAAATTGTATATGTTTTAAATTGTTCACTTGAATAAAAACTCGTTGTTCTTTTTAGATTACCTAACAGCTCGTTGTATTTCGAGTAAAAACAATATTGATTTATTACCTTAATTCTTACCCCTAAGATTAGATTTTATTGTTATAATTTTAGTCCAAGAGCTATACCACTGCGATTGGGCCGAAATAACTGAAAGCTAGGGATGGTCTCAAAAGTTGGTATACATACCCCTATTTTGAAAACACTTGGTCTGCCGATCCGCAGCTGCTGCTTTAAAGCTCAGTGAAAGCTCTAAAGTTCAAAATTTTTCTAAACTTTCAGCTGAGAAAACTGATGGCTAAAATTGGTGCCTAATTATAGCATTTTTCACGCTGAATCCGAATATATCGGTCTGCCGACCCATAAGTGCCGCCAAAGCCCCGCCAGACTGGGTCAAAAGGGGAGCAAATTTGACAAATTTCATGTTTTTGGGCTAAATTCTCATAAAAAGCTACAAAATCGGGTTAACAATTATTTTCATGCAGTTTAACGGAATGCTCTATGTCTAAGATGATTTTCAGGCACCAAAATTTTTCAAAATTTTCATTTTTTGTGGGGTGGAGCGTGAGGGGAGTATTAATGAATTTAGCAAATATGGCCTTGTGATATATCAAAATGTATGTTTTTTGGGCCGTAGAATTCAATTATGGCAATATTTTTCACATTGGAGGACAATACAGTCAAAAAACATATTTTGATGTATCACAAAGCCGTATTTGCTGAATTCATTAAAACTCCCCTCACGCCACACCCCCCAAAAAATGAAAATTTTGAAAAATTTTGGCGCCTAAAAATTATCTTAGCCATAGAGCATTCCATTAAACTGCTTGAAAATAATTTTTAACCCGATTTTGTAGCTTTTTATGAGAATTTAGCCCAAAAACATGAAATTTGTCAAATTTGCTCCCTTTTTGACCCAGTCTGGCCGGGCTTTGGCGGCACTTATGGGTCGGCAGACCGATATATTCGGATTCAGCGTGAAAAATGCTATAATTAGGCACCAATTTTAGCCATCAGTTTTCTCAGCTGAAAGTTTAGAAAAATTTTGAACTTTAGAGCTTTCACTGAGCTTTAAAGCAGCAGCTGCGGATCGGCAGACCAAGTGTTTTCAAAATAGGGGTATGTATACTAACTTTTGAGACCATCCCCAGCTTTCAGTTATTTCGGCCCAATCGCAGTGGTATAGCTCTTGGACTATTTGTTCCTTTATGAATTAAAAATCGTTTATTACGATTAAAAATATTGATTTTGATTGTATTACCTTAATAATGTACTTGGTGCTTTTTTGTTGCTTTGTGCAGTTTTTTTTAAAAAAATAAAATGTCACCAAAATTCTGTCTTATTTTTTTTCAGTTTTTTGTAATTTGAAAAGATTCTAATTTCTGAATTCTGAGTGATTCTATCTGATTTTCTTACAAATTTTCCAACATATATTTTCGCTTCATTTTATGCAAATTTTCTGAAAATTTTTTCAGTGTTTTGTTTTACTGTCACTTTATTGAGTGTACTTTTGAACGATGCTTTATTCAGGTGTTGTTAAATTTCGTTGAAATTTAATCAATTTTTTTTTTGGTAATTTCGAATAATTTTATTACTGTTTCCGTGTATTTTTATTCTTCTTTGTGCAGGTTTATCAAATTTCACCGAATTTTACCATACCTACATTTTGAACAGTTTCTATTAATTTTGAATGGTTTTGATGCATTCTGAGTAGGTTGACAAATTCTACTAAATGTGTGCTAAATTAGGACAATTCTGCTAATATAAATATGTCAAAAAATTCATTAAAAATTGAAAAAAAAGGTGTTGTTTTTTCCCCTTTAATGGAATCGATACCAATCGATACTATCGATACTTTTCACAAATCTATTCGATACTATCGATACCAAATTTTTTTGATACTTCGCACCATTATCCCACAAATCCGACAAAGCAAATAATCCAATTGGGTCAATTTTGGAACTGTAAGATATGGTTTCATTCGATGTAATGAGTGAGTGAAAGCGTACTTCGGATGAACATCACACCCCTTTTTGAGGGACAAACTTCGACAAAAATTGAGATAAAATATGGGGACCAATGCTCCATTTTTGGATGAAAACATTGGTTGTTTTGCCTTCATAAAATGAGATCAGAAGACGAATGAGCAGGGTGCAGCAGAGCGTTTTTTTCACAAAATTGATCCGAAAAACAGATTATAAATAGTATGCCTAGTAAGTAATATGGGAAAACTCTCAAGTAGATTTAAACGACACAAGTAGTCCAAGTTTCCAACACTTGGTTGCATGTTTGAGAGGCCGCGCCATTATTTACGGGTTGGTCCAAGGTGTGAACCCCAACACCAATCAAAGCGTTTGAAATTTTCATTTGATTTTTTTCTGATAATTTTGAAATAGTCATTCGCGTGGATTTTCAGGTAAGTAAATCCTATGCTCCTTAAAACGGGTTTTCGGACGGGAGGTCCGTTTTCTGAATCGCCCTCACATCTCATTATCAAAACTGAAGAACTCAAATTCAATACTCAATTAAGCATACACAACTTTGAAGTTCGTGTCAACTCTAGCAACACCAATTTGCCAGCACTCTTGTATAAAATCTTCAAACCCAGACATCACTTTACACCTACTTCCATTTAGCTTACACCAGAATTCACTCGACTTTCTCCAGCACCACATCTTTACTCTCTCAAACTATAAGGCGGCGTTGCGTTGAATCGATGCAATGCCGCGAAAAAGGCACCTAAATTAGAAGGATACCACCCCTTCAGCGCCATTACCACCAAAATGCGAAACAGAAGGACGTAGGGAGCATCGCAGAAACTATAATACTCCTAAATTAATCCTGTTCACTAAACTGTACGTAATAAGATTTTCTTAACGGAGCCTCCGCACTGTACCCGCCTTCCCAGCTGCGTTCAAATTCGCAATATCGCCTGCTGAACTGTAATTTCTATCAATTTTCCAAATACACACAACACGACGCGATGGTAAATCGCTTCGCGTCGCGTCGCGCCGACTAAAAATTACGCGTAGTGTTCGCGTTCGAATAACATGGCGTGGGAAATTGAATTCTCTCTGAGCTGTATTCTCGTATTTCGGGGATAGGTTTAAATGAAACACGATACTACATTACAGATATTATAACGCGTACAATACACCAACGCTCTTCCAAATTCCACTACTTTCTCTCTGTTTCTCGTACACAGAACTTTGAAAACTCGCTGCATAAATGGCCGTAAAATTCAACCGGCATTGTACCAGTACAACATGGAACTGCTGAAAACACAATTATACACACTCGTATGTAATGTTGTTCGAAAACACCCAGTAGCCTGAATCTTGTTACGTTTTGAAATTACATTAGAGTCAAAAACCCTGTTGAAATCTAAGTCGTTCCAGCAACAATTCCACCAGCCCACATAGCTCATCTATCCCCTCCCCAAAAAAAAACTCCAATTTGTACCCTTAAATACCCAAAAGATGTATCATTCCGTCTCTTCCTACAGCTCATTTTTCAACTACCTCACGCAGACCCATATGCGTAAAAAGTACGAGGCGACGTGATGTGGTACTTTTCAAAAAGAAAATTACGTACGTTACAAGCTAACCTAACCCTTGCATAAGGTCAACTTTTATCGCCCTTCTCTGCACCCTACCACCGAGCTAGGCACTTCTATGTAAAAACTTACACGTAAATTAACGAAATAATCAAGATTTATTTCCGCCCAAGCCTCGACGTTAATTACCGAGCACCAAAGCGTACATTATTAACGCGAACCCGGATCTAAACAGAGCGAGGAAAATCGTAAGTTTTTCTGCAGATATGAGATCTTCAACAACAGCAACAGTTCGAGTACAAGTACTCGAATGATGTTTTTAAAAATACTGTGAGTAGGTATTTATGGAGGGTTCTAAGTCAGGAGCATAAGGAGCAACTTATACCCTAGCTTAGAACTCTATCGAGGGCCCCTTGTAAGCTGTCTGAGAGAAACAATCACAAGATCGAATATTCGGTTTTTACCTGCAGTTTAAGAAAACAAATGGCCGAAAAATAAACGATCCGAGTAGCTACTTCAAAAATGAATCTTTCAGGACTTTCTGTAAGGAAAATGACTGTTTCAATTATCATTCATTTTTAATTTTTTTTATCACTGATGGGCATAATCGAAATTATCAATGGTCATATGTTATCAACATCAGTGCGTAATTTTAACACGTTTTTCACTCTTCTCCACATACCATAAATATATTCATTTTCAATACATTTTAATTTTTTTGCATTTACTTTTATACCCTTGCTCAGGTATTTTTTAACATTTTACTCGTTTTTTGCTTGTTTTTTCTAGCAATTTCACACAGTTGAATCTCTTTGAAACATATTTTTTCCTGTCGTAATTCGCGTTATTTTTAATATACCTACATTTCATTCGATTTTCGGGGGCGTTTTCATTTTTTTAATGTTGTAATTCGCGTTTTTATAATTTTTTTGAACGTATTTTCCCCTGTGTACATTTTCTAAAGTCGTAATTCTCGTAATTCAATTTTTTTGGCCTACTTTTTATTCATTGTAATTTTATTTATTTACTTACCTGATTTTATTTGATTTTTTTTCAGAATACTTCTCTACAAATTGAAGTCAACTATCCAGAGATGGCGGAGGACGTCAATGTCCAAGATATTTACAATACTGTGAGTTTCAATTTATTTAAAATTTTGTAGAATATATGTATATTATTTTTCAACAGATTGAAGTCGACAGACCAGAGATGGTGGAGGACGTCAATGTTCAAGATATTTACAATACTGTGAGTTTCAATTTATTTAAAATTTTGTAGAATATATTATGTATATTATTTTTCAACAGATTGAAGTCGACTGACCAGAGATGGTGGAGGACGTCAAAGTCCAATATATTTACAATACTGTAAGTTTTAATTTATTTAAAATTTTGTAGAACATATATTATTTTTCAACAGATTGAAGTCAACTGTCCAGAGATGGTGGAGGACGTCAATGTCCACCAGAGATGGTGGAGGACGTCAGTGTCCAAGATATTTACAATACTGTAAGTTTTAATTTATTTAAAATTTTGTAGAATATATGTAAGTATATTATTTTTCAACAGATTGAAGTCGACTGACCAGAGATGGCGGAGGACGTCAATGTCCAAGATATTTACAATACTGTAAGTTTTCAATTTATTTAAAATTTTGTAGAATATATGTATATTATTTTTCAACAGATTGAAGTCGACAGACCAGAGATGGTGGAGGACGTCAATGTTCAAGATATTTACAATACTGTGAGTTTCAATTTATTTAAAATTTTGTAGAATATATTATGTATATTATTTTTCAACAGATTGAAGTCAACTGTCCAGAGATGGTGGAGGACGTCAATGTCCACCAGAGATGGTGGAGGACGTCAGTGTCCAAGATATTTACAATACTGTAAGTTTTAATTTATTTAAAATTTTGTAGAATATATGTAAGTATATTATTTTTCAACAGATTGAAGTCGACTGACCAGAGATGGCGGAGGACGTCAATGTCCATGATATTTACAATACTGTGAGTTTCAATTTATTTAAAATTTTGTAGAATATATGTATATTATTTTTCAACAGATTGAAGTCGACAGACCAGAGATGGTGGAGGACGTCAATGTTCAAGATATTTACAATACTGTGAGTTTCAATTTATTTAAAATTTTGTAGAATATATTATGTATATTATTTTTCAACAGATTGAAGTCGACTGACCAGAGATGGTGGAGGACGTCAATGTCCACCAGAGATGGTGGAGGACGTCAGTGTCCAAGATATTTACAATACTGTAAGTTTTAATTTATTTAAAATTTTGTAGAATATATGTAAGTATATTATTTTTCAACAGATTGAAGTCGACTGACCAGAGATGGCGGAGGACGTCAATGTCCAAGATATTTACAATACTGTAAGTTTTCAATACCGTGAGTTTCAATTTATTTAAAATTTTGTAGAATATATGTAGGCATATTATTTTTCAACAGATTGAAGTCAACTGTCCAGAGATGGTGGAGGACGTCAATGTCCAAGATATTTACAATACTGTAAGTTTTAATTTATTTAAAATTTTGTAGAATATATGTAAGTATATTATTTTTCAACAGATTGAAGTCGACTGACCAGAGATGGCGGAGGACGTCAATGTCCAAGATATTTACAATACTGTAAGTTTTCAATACTGTGAGTTTCAATTTATTTAAAATTTTGTAGAATATATGTGAATTTAGTTTAATTATAGATACTTCAGCTGCGTTGATTTTCAAGGTTCATCAAGAAATTCTAAATATAGATACCTACTTACATTTCGACCATGTTCTTCCTTATTTTCAAATTTTTAATTGAAAAAAATGGCCACAAATAAGGGTACTTTTATGATTAAGATGACAAATTATGTACACAGTCTCAATCGACGAAGAAACTTAGACATGGAAATTAATTATTTTATATTGATTAATTCCCATATTCATAAAATTTAAAAAGTATGTTTGAAAGTTTATCAAGAAATTAAAAATCGGCAATGGAACGAACGCCGTTCGAGCTACGCCCCAGTGAGGGCATTTTAGGAGATCCACCTTCTGCTCCACCAACATCTGTGATCACCTTCGACACCTCAGCGCTTGAACCGTTCATCAAACAATCATTGTCTACAGTTCGAAGTTTAATGGCAAAAGCCTCCGCCACGCTTTGCTCACCAAAGCGTCCATGACCCAAGTTCAACAAATGGAGGAACTTGGTGTGGAACTGTGACTATTACCATTTCGCTGTCGACTTCATGCGGTCTAAGGACGACACTGCAGAAGAATTTAAATCACGTCGCACTCGAAAAAGTTTAAGCAACGTCAATTTCAAAGAAATTTGTTCTTTAATTTCTAAAGAACAAAGTTGAAATCTTTCCTCATGAGACACTAATTACACTGACATAAAGGAAGATACAAAAAATATTAATATAATATGTTGAGATATCTACAAAAGTTACACCAAAAAGAGATTTCAGCGGTAGGCAATCGCTGGGGCTTTTGAGTGTCAACTTGACGCGTATAACAACCCTGCGGCGCTTGAAACCATTTATATCGACGATTTGAAGGCCATTCCTGAGGCCTTCGATGCCTACAGGCTTCTTGAAGTGACCAAAAAAGTGAGAACATCTTACACATCTGTCGAGAACTTGGCACGAGATGAACGAATAATAAATAAGAATTGATCAACAGAAGAAGCAACCAAATTGACTGACTTTCAGTTGAGTTCTGATTGGTTCTCCTATTGTGATCGGGTACAATTCAACTCGCCAAGTCTTCCCGACAGCATGTCTAAAAGATGTTCTCACAAGTCACGAGTAGGGACGTTTATACCTCAACGTCCTCATGGTATCATCGTAAACAATCTTTGAAACAACCTGTACATTGATTTGCAGCTATTTCAAAATAAAATTCAAATATTTTCCGATGCACCAAACAATCTGAGTAAGTAATGTTTTATTTGCTTCCCTTGTCTCAACGCTCAGCGCTTTTATTTCGATACGCCTTTATCCAGAGAATCAACCAGGCGCTATCCTGGCGAGAACCCCGAAGTCGCAGCGGGTCCATCACGAGATTCACCGGCGAATACTAGGAAGAAGAGCATGCTCTATAAGACGATCAACGAGCGCCGATTGACTGCGCTGGGCCAGTCAGTACGATTGCTGGCGCGATTCGTTGAAAAGTTATACTTGATCAATCTGAGCTTCGGCCCAAACAAAAACTACAATGAATACTTAATCCTTAGAAAGTTGCTAAGTGCAAACACATAATTTACACCAGACTTACCTCTACCACCTCGCACAAAGACCAACTTGAGAAAACTGCATTCAAACAATTAAATTTTGATCGCATTGTAAAAGAGTAGAGGTACCTACTACCTACTACCTAGCTAAATAACTTTCGACGATAATGAAACTTGAACCAATTCGAATAAGAAAACTTACGAATAACTTGGAAAGTGTTCAACAATATCTGCGCTCAACTTGGCGATACCCGCAATGGTACCTACCGATAATGACAATTAATTGAACGTGAGGAGGGTCGCTGAAAACGAGCACTCGAGGCGAGCGGAACTTTTAACGTTATTCATATCTAAATAATAGCTTATTCGTTTCAATAATGCGGAGATAATCATCGTGGTCTTTTGTGCAAGGCAAGACACAAAGGTACGCATTCTGCCACATGACGCTCCGCAGCATCGTCTTTGAATTGGGCAATCGTCCAATAAACAGCTAATTACTCGATTAAACAAAATGTCACAGTAATAGGTCATTTTTTTTTTAAAAATCAACGCAGGTATTCATCTTTTTTGTTTAATTCGTCTTCTTTGTCGAGATGATTTTTGTAGAGAAAATTTGTCTTCGTAATTGAAGTACGAATTTATATTTTACACATACCTACCTACTTTACTACCTACCTACCTAAATATGTGCTTTATTGTTCGCTTTTATTACAGATTTTATCGAACTTGGAATCCAACTCCTCGCCTTTAAATACTTCGGAAGTAATAGAGCCTCAAGAGCGTTCGACCTACCTAGTTAGTTGGTACAAGGGAATTTTCTGCAAAAAAAATCACCACTGTACAATGATCAACTTTTACCTACTTAATTTATTAATTTTGAGAACACTGCGAACAGATTCTAAATCTTCAAGCAACAAGCACACCAATACGTGGCACTCCAATAGATCGAAGTGAAGAGATCAAGTAAGTCTAAAATTACCAACTGTGAGAAGTAGGTACCATGGTGCCTACTTTTTTCATAAATTTATATGGGCTACTTTTCTTATAAGTTATAAATAATATTGATCAGTTGGCCCATTTTTTTTTTTTATTCTCAGGTTGTTCCAACCATTAACAGTACGGGCTGAAATTGGCTTAGCTACAATCATTCAATTTCAAATCCCACCCTTTTTATCACATTTTAGGCATACATAGGTCATTATCCTTACTACAGGTTAATTCCTCTAATACTGACAATGAGCAAAAGACTCTCGAAGATGTTTTGAAAAGTTTGGGAAGAGGAGATGATCTATCGAAGAAAGGAAAACGAAAACCCACAACAACTAGTTTTTTACCAGTCACCACAGCAGAAAAATGGCGAGAAATTGAGACACTATTCGATTATGTGTGTGTGGCACGAGAGAGTGAGTGGACGAGGCGGCACTGAAATGGCCTCCTGCATCTGGAATGCAATAAACTCTAATAAATTGTCAACAAGGAAGCACCACTTGGTGGTATACAGCGATAACTGAGCAGGCCAATTAAAGACCAGGATGATCAATTCTAGGTGGCGGGTTCAAATTTTGAGACAACGATGGCGGAAAATCGTCATAAAATGTCTTTTTCTATCTACATATAGGGAATGATATACATATCATGTAGTCGTATTATACCGTCACAACGATAGAAAGACTACAAAAGTATGCCAAGAGAGGGAATGGAACGAGGAGGAAAATTTACAGTTCCATCTGTGACCGTATAGCATAGAATACGACGAAAGTTGGTGTCAAAGGCAGCTGTATACACTCGCCCAGCTAGCTAATGTGTTAAACCGTATGCTTTACGCCCTTTATTTGGTCTGCCATTTGCGTACCCTAGCTATTTTGTTGTATGTACGTATAGTCGAATATGAGAATATGTATTAGTATGCGTCGCGTCGACGTGTACATGTGTTTGTGTACATGTATTAAGTATCACAGCACAGTATGCTAGTGAGGCAGCAGTGAATACGACCGAGGACGTCGACTGGTGCTGATTCTTGCCGGAGAATTTATGCTTTTCTCGCCGTGGCGGCAGCTTTAACGTTTCTCTTTTCACTCTACATTCTGTTAAGTCGCTGTAGGTCTACGCTATATGTATGTATGTACTATGATATACACAAATACGTACATTTTGGCGCTTATATGACTGTATAGCGCCCATATACGTATCAATTCTCGCGTTTTGAAATTTTGTTTCGCGAATGGTGCAAAATCCGACGGGTATTATTAAATCATTTATCACTTAAGGCGGCGTACGTTGTCGTTTGAGTGTCGAGAGTTGGGACGCAGTATATACTACACACAGTAGTTATATCATGCAACTGAACGCAGCAGCATACCGAGGAAAAAGAGCAAGTGGCGGTATAGTAGCGGTTTTGTGGAGTTTCTTAGCGTGAATTTAGGTATTGCGGTGTGTCGCTTATGCTTACGTAAGCTACACTGCAGCACCCAGCACAGACAGTATGACGAAAGAATGTTTCAATTTATTGCTCGCTACAAACCCTACCTAAGGTCGTGCCTGAAAATAGAGGAGGTGCTCGCAAAACAGCTTTTAGTAAACCGAAAAAGCAAATGTTGAAATGTATCTTCTTCCAGAGAGAGAACACCGAAATCGCCCATTTACAACGCGAAGAGTACTAGGGCGAGAAAAAAAAGAGGCATCAGAGGGAAAAAAACAAGCCATAAATCCGAGGTAGGCAGTTCATTTCACCTCTCCAGAGAGAGGGGAAAATCGAACGAAAATGCGAGAAATTCGCGTTTGTAATAATATACGTGGGATATGTCCTGGGCGAACAATGAAGACATTATCTGTTCTGGTTTTCGATGTTAATTACACGCTCGGTCGACTATTAGTTTGAATTTGCATGAAAAACCTCGTTGAAAACGAACGTTATTCGACGATAATGGTCATTTAAAAGCTTATATCTAACGTCATTTGGAAATATAGCCGGAGTTCGTTCGGCGAGATAGGACGAGCAACGTGACGAGAAGGGAAATATTATAGCGTTGGTGTACGCAGCTCTGTTACTCGGCTCGGCTCAAAAGAGATGGCAGGGAGCGAGAGAAGTGTTATATTGCGAGGACGAGATCGAGAATCGTCGCATTAAATGGAGTGTTAAGAAGAACTTGCTTCGGGAGCTGATTTAAATCTCAAGATTTGTGGTGCATGAGAGAGAACTGTGTATTACCTCTGCTTTTGCAAAGCTACGTGAATACTGTGCCAGTGGTTGGTAAAGTTGAACTAGTGCTAAAATGTGATGATTTCTTTCTAATGAGCTACACCAGAAGAGGGAGGTGCTCTAATTTTTTATGCATGTGAAAACGGTAGGTATGTACAGATAAGTATTTCAGAGCGAAGTATTGTGATGAGGAAGGGTACCACCAGCAATACTTTTCGTAGCTTCAACATACCTCGTACCACTCTCGTTTTCAAAGCTAGTGGAAAGCAACCTGCAACCGATGCTTGGTAAGAAATTTGTGTTGAAATCAATTCAACTCAACTCAACATTTACAGCCTACTCCTATATCTACGTAATTGACCTACCTATTATTCGTATATATCGCCTACTTATATCTTATCACCTGTATTTTAATTAAGTTACCTGTGGAAATTTTTTGTTGTTTTCATCTCATCATTTTTCTTAACGACTATGTTTATGTATTCTCTCAATTGTCACCTATAATCACTTTTTCTCCCAAAATTTTGCATATAGACTGCTAAGATAGATTATAAGACAGTTCCGCTTTGTGCATCAATATACGTTCGTTTCTCATACCTATTCCAGTTCTCCTTCATTCCACGATCGTAACAAACTTCCTACCTTTACCTTAAAAACTTTTTTCTTAATAAACATTCCTTCCAAATTTTCATTCCACCAATCCATATTCGACGAATATCACCAACCTCTCGCAAGGAACAAGCACACAAATCCTCCCACCAACTTGCATTACAAACAGGAGATGACATTTTTTTCACCAAACATTATTCACTTTCTTACGAGTACCGGCAATGTCGTTAAATATAATTTGTACGATAAAAACGAGCCAGCATCTAGCGCAGAAAAAAGCCAGGCAAAAAAAAAGGGGAACACGAGCATAAATTATAATAAAAATCTCGTTTCACAATGCTTAACAATACACAACGACTCGCACAAAAAGTTTAGCCGCCTTTTTAAATAACGTTATCATCGTCGCGTTGCGCCGCACTTTGCCTGGCCAAATTTTCATCATAGCTCTATATTTTTTCAAACCGGCACTCGGCAGAAATGGCAGAATACTCGGAGCACCTACCTATAGCAACCTTACCTACCACTTTTCACGCAGAATGACAAAAAAAAAAAAAAAAAAAAACGGTGATGCAAGCATCACGAACTTTCCGAACAAGGCGGACAAAAATATTTGAAAAATATTTCAATTAACCCTTTGGAGGTTCCCTATAGGTCCCCATTTTGCGGAAACAAATTTGCTTTAAAGAGTGTAATGACTAATGACTGAGGTATGTCTATGTACCCCGCTCAATTGATCGAAAAACACAAAAGTTGAGCTTTCAAAGAAACGTCATTTTGGAAATTGAAGTTCTGAGAAGCTCAAATCCTGGATTTCCAGTAAAAAAACTGCATATAAATTCGAAATTGTTTTCAAAATGATTCAACAACATGGGTAAAAAAACATTAGTCAATCAAAAGCACTTTTTGAAAATATTTTCAAGAATTCAAAAAAATCGAAATAAGGTCATTAGGCAGGCAGGTAGTTCCCAAGTTGAGCAACAAAAAAATTTTATATAAAAGAAATGTCTTTGACCAAAAAATTGAAAAAAAAATGTAGGCCGCTGAGAACGGATTTTTCATTAAGTCATAAGATCTTATTGGAAATCGGGCCGAAATATGGCAAAAAAATAACGTTGGATACAGGAATAGGAGGTGGGGTGGGGGGAAGCTCTTCAGCGAGTTTTTTCAATCCCCCACAGGCCTCGACCAATTTTTTCCCACTTCCAAAACTGCGAAAATTTTCCACTACAATGCCACACCGACACCATCGTCGTAGCACAATTACTCGCGAAGAGTAGAGTAGGCACTCTATTCGCAAACGCTTTAAAATTCAAACTCGCATAATATTTTAAACCCGGCCGAAATGTCATTTGCATTCGAAGGTTATAAAAAATAAAACGCTACGCGGCGATTCGAATTTATCTCAACTTTATCATAATTTCTCGGCGTTACAAAAGCCTTCTCTCGCGTTGCAGATTCCGTTCTCATCCACTAAAACTGATTTAATTTCATTTTTGTCGCCACCGCCACCCTTTTCGTCGCCTTCGCATCGCGCCGAGCTTTTATAATATGTAGAGAAATTTTTCTCGGCCAGACATTCTATCAAATACAATCCACTCAACGCGGCGAGGCTACGATGGCTGCGAGGGTTTCCTCTTTCCACCCATTATAAGGCGGCTTTTTCCGGCACCGCGTCTCGAATAGATCATAAATTACAATTAATTACCCGTCCAGCGAAAACAACGCCTCGTCGAGACCACCACAAAGGCGAGAAAGAAATGAAAGGGTGAGGGGGAGAGAGAAAGGTGAACGATGTCGATACGAAACTCTAAAGCGAAAGCGAATTTCAGCGACAATAGAATGATATAATTTAAACGGGTTGAAGAAACTTTCAATTTCTTTCACCGGTTTCAACTGATTTTTTGTATTTATATTTCTTGTCGCCAAAGTGCAAGGGTCGGCGTTGCTGCATCATTTCTTTGAAAATATGGATTCGGAAAAGAAGCCCTCGAGTATCATGCTGACAATTGTATGCAATTAATCCGATATTTGTTGGGAATGAAAAAGGAGATGTTAATGTGCATTCGTCTAATTGGCAGGAGTACTTCAGACTTCAGAGAAATGAAAAATATCACTCACATTTTATCCTACAGCGACTTATAAGGCTCCAATAAAGATGGGAAAAACGTAAGAAAACTAGATACCTTCGTCTGTGCTCATTTCTAATGTAAATTCACCTCGAGTGTATTTACACGTAGCTCGCTGGCGGTTTATTATGTCACATGTCGTAAAAAAAATAATCCTCGTGAAAACGTTGATATCATTTCCCACAAATAAAACAACACAGTTAATATGGCGTAATATGAAACGTGTTGAGTATACACACGGTCGAGAACCTATATTACAGTCATACGTGTACATTGGAGTGTTTAATTTTCGTCGTCATCGTTATTCATATAACTAGACATACCTAATCACCTACGTGATACGATTAATATGTGAATATTTCCCGTCAACGATCAAACACGCAAATATCAAAAAGAAATTTTCAATTTTTAAAATCTCATGTGTGATGTGAGCCATAATATGGACCAAAAATTCTGTCAAGTTGCTCGCCTTACGACTACTTATTTGGTTACCTAACCCTATGCATTAAGTGCAATATTTTGCATTCATGTTTTTACGTTTTTTGTTTCAATTACTCATCATTGTACCAATCTACCTGCTGTCTTCTCCATAAATGTGACCCCGCCTGACAAAATCGACCATTTCGACAAAAAAGTGTCCAAAATAATGACGTTTAAAATGAATCTTAAGGGTTGAAAGATCAGATTTTTGAAAAAAAAAACATTTTTTGAAATTTTGTCGAAATGTTTTCCATTTACGTATCTTCCAGCTTGTGGTCACATTTTATAACTTTACGACTTTTTTTATGACTTTTTACCCTGTTGTTATGCATATCCTCCTCGCCTATATGAACCATCTAAAGTCAAAAATCACTAAATGTCAAAATGAAAAAAAAAATGGTATTTTCAGTGTATTACAAGGTTTTTTACCCGCTGAATCCAGTGGTGTGATTAGTTTGTGTCAAAACCTACCAAACGCCCCCTTTTTTTGTTTCTAAAACCTACTAAAGGATAATTTTGTGCCACAACCTGCCAAGTCATGCAAAATGTTCATGAAATGAGAAATGTTTAGTATGAAAACCTACTAAAAACCATCGAAGAAGTTTTTATCATTTCTTAGGAGTGTGTTAGCTGAAAATCAATTACAAAAAAGCCAAAAAAGTATGAGTTTAGCAACAATTTGAAAATAAGAAAGCCAAAAGGAAAATTTTCATCAACTTCGTGTTTGTTATCCGCCAAAATTTTAGCAATTTCACTACTTAAGACTTAACAGTTCTCTGTTTGTTCTTTCAAATTTTGTGTTTCATTGAGTGAAAATTTTGCGTCAGTGATCATGGAAGAAATTGATGAAAGTGACGATGGTGAATACTGCGTTAATCCTGAAGTAGTGCCGAACAAACTTGCCAGGAAACGTCGTCAGAACCCTGAGAAGTGGAAAAAAATGTTACGAAGAAAGCTAAGATGGAAGAACGAAACAAAGGTTGTATCCTTGCATGCAAACATCCTGCTGGAAACAAGGTCTGTGATGTCAAATCAATTGAAATTGGTATCGTTAACAATTTCCACAAACAATATCAAAGTATTGTAAACGCTCCAGAAAGGAGAGCTTTTCTTCAACATTACATTTCTTTGAAGAGTGTCTCAAGACCGTGAGTTAAAGACGATGATCGAAAACGTAATCCTAGAAACTACACTACTGAGTGTTTCATTCAAACTGATATAAATCGAGTAAAAGTCTGTAAACAAGTTTTTTGCTTAATATTGAGCATATTGCTAGAGCCACTGTGGAATTCGCCGATCAGTCATTCCTCAATCCAGAGTGCATCGAAAAGAGAGGCGGTTCGGTTTCAAAGCTGACTGATCAGAAAAATGCAGTGGTACACCAGACTCCATCTTTTACTGTTCGTGAGAATATCATTATGATATGCATTTTCGCCTATATTCTATAATATAATTGCATTCATTTTATGCATTTTCTTGAATTATTATTTATCTGATAATTACCTAGTTTGAACATGAATTTTGATTAAAATTTTTAAAAACCCGAATCTGAACAAACCCTGGACTCACCAGAGTAAGTATTTGTAGGGAAAAATCATCATGTAAAGGGTTGGTAAAAAAGACATTTTGACTTAAATTGCTTTCGGTTCGTAATGTGCAATAACTGCAATTACGAACCCTTTGTTGCACATTAGCAACATCGGAAGGGTTGTCAGTGGCTGTACAAACGCTTTATTTATTAATTTTCATTTCGAAATGTTTTCAGGCTCCCAGGTTAAACAGAACAGTTGATCAATACAGCTTTCCACAACGACATTCTTAGTTGAAAGCAGATACAGGGATGCTACTCAAATTTTTCTCAAAAAAAGTAACTTTAGTAACCAAAAAAGCTGGAAAAAGTAACCAAAAAGTAACCAAAAAGTAACCAAAAAAGTGACCAAAAAAATTTTCAATGCAAAAAATATAGGTGAGGTGACCGAAAAACGCTGATCCATACAAAAGTACTA
This sequence comes from Planococcus citri, assembly GCF_950023065.1. NCBI lineage: Eukaryota > Metazoa > Arthropoda > Insecta > Hemiptera > Pseudococcidae > Planococcus > Planococcus citri. Next base: position 56,164,709 of record NC_088677.1, on the reverse strand, counting down.
CATTTTATTTTCAGAGGTGTGATGAAGCGATGTGTTGGAGGGGGGGGGAGGAGACTGAAATTCTCTAACTTTTCACGCTAGATTTTCCCAACTTTTACTCTACCACCACACCCCCCCACCCAACAACAAGATTTTTTCAAATGATTGGTCAGATATTGATGAGATTATGTTTTTGGAATTTGTCGAGTTGATTTTTCCATTTTAGGAAATGTTTGAAAATTGCAGCAGTAGAATTCATATCTGCCCGAGCGAAGCGAGGGCGAAAGCTGCGAAAAATTTATGATTCGAAACATAAAACAATCTCATTTTTCAAGCAAGAAGTTGATTTTCGTGGCTTCAAAAGCTTCAAATTTTAAAAGTTTTCAGAAAATTACATATATCTAGGTACCCATTTGTTATTTGTAAAATATGAGTAAAAGCCCGAGCGAAGCGAGGGCGAAAATTGATGATATGAGACGTAAAACAACGTCATTCCTGATGATGTAAGTAAAAAGTTGATTTTCTTGGCTTCAAAATTTTTAATTTTTCAGGAAATTATTATGCGTATATTTATAGAAATATGAAGAAAAGCCCGAGCGAAGCGAGGGCAAAAGCTTTCGAAAATTCACAATTCCTGAGAGGTAAAACAACATCATTTTTTATGAAAAGAAAAAGAGTTCTGGGTAAAATTTTGAAGAAAAAAAAGGATATTTGTGAAAAAACACGGAAAAAGTAACTTTTAGTAACCAAAATTTTTAAAAAGTAACCAAAAGTTACTATTAGTAACTTTAGTAACTTGGTTACTTAAAAAGTAACCGCGTAGCATCCCTGCAGATAGCATTTCGAAGGGATTTTTAACACATAATGATCCAAGGGCCATGTGTGTTGATTATGAGGTAGGATTCAACAGCCCTTGCATGTCTACAAGGTGCTGGTTTTATAATAGCCACTTCTGGTCTATTCATGTAAGTTGAAAAAAAAAAAAAATTTCATCATTTTTATTTGTCTAAAAAAAATCATTAAATTTTTGATAATTTTTTGCAATTTTTTTTTTGTATTCTAGAAAGATTTAATGGAAACAATCAAGGTTAGGTTCGAAGGAGGGGTGGTGAATATCAATGTAATTCCAGTCCATCCGCAATTTAAGACATTATTTACGTTTACCTACCAAAATTATGTGGATCTAAAACGAAATATTATTAGATTTGGGCCATCCTATGACGAATGCCACTTATGGCTTCCTACAAGATCTCTGGAAACGTCACAATTGGTATTTATTTTCATTTTTATTCAAAAGTTTATTTTTGAAGTTTTTATGTTTTTTTTTTCACTTGTTTTTTTTTCAAAAAAAAATTTCAATTTTTGTTTTATTTATTTAGTCATTGATTTATTTATTTATTAATTTTTTTGAATCAAGATTTTTTGTTTCGTTTTATTTTTATTAAGGTATTTGTTTTTTCATTTTTTTTTTCATTTTTCAGAGGCACCATTCAAACATTTGAGTTGATCAAGCAGTCCGAAGAGCGAGAAAAAAAATTTAAAAAGTAATCTTAACCTGTAAAAAAACTATCTACAATTTATTAAGCAGCAAAAAAATAATTCAAATTTTTAAGCTTTTTTTTTTACTAAACATTTGATCTGCTATTTCTGATTTGTATAAAAACTCAAATTAGGACTGAATTTTTTCATTTTTCTGCTACCTGTTACTTATACTTTTTTTTACAATTATTCAATAAAAAATTAATAATACTTTAATATTTTATGACGGTAACTAGGTACACAATGTATAATCGGTTATGCATGATTCTAATCATACGCCGTTTTTAATAACCATAAATTTTGAGTGTCAAAACCATCGAGTGTCAATGATCATTAAATTGTATTCATTTTTGTTTTTTGTGTGATTTTATAGATTAATTATAGTACAGGTTTAGGTATCATTCTAGTGTATTATAGGCTTAGCGTAAGTAAGAAAGTAGGTAGTATATTTTTAATGTTTTTTTTTCAGTCACCTATAATCACCACTCGTTATGTGATAAAACGCCGGAGCAGAAACGTGTGGCGGTTGAAGCGAGGGTTGTGACGTTAAGAGGGAAGAGCGAACATCACCAGACGGTGATTGCGGTCCTCACAGCCGAGATGGTAACTGCGATCAAACAAATTAGAACTATCGGCAAGAAATTGGTCCCGGAGAATCAGTACGTCTTTGCCTCACGAGGCGAGAAGAGAACTTATCTTCGTACTGATAAGGCGTTCGCCATAATCTCAAAACGTCTCGGTCTAGAAGGAATTACCATGGGAAAGATCCGGAAAATGGCGTGACCGGCATAGAGGGTAAGAATTTTGAAATTTCATCATCAGCATGCCAGGCGTGCAAATGCTTATCATCTGCAACCAAGTACAGTTTTGGAGTCCAGCCAAATGGAACTGGACGAAGAGAAATGTATTCGTTAGTAAGTAATTTATTACATTTTTACAAGCAGCCAAATTTAATGCTGCAAACGAGAGGAAGGGGACATCATTTCCTCAAAACAGAAAGTAGAGATTTTAGCTTCTTGGTACGCCTCAGCATGCCAGGCATGCAAATACTTATCATCTGCAACCAAGCACAGTTTCAGAGTCCAACCAAATGGAGCTGGACGAAGAGAAATGTATTCGTAAGTAAGTAAGTAATTTATTACATTTACTGTTAAGTTGCCAATACTACGTAATAGCAACTACACTGTTGAGTTGCGTATGCATTTTAGTGCATTACTATTGATCAATACAAACGTACCAACGTATCATCCCCTTTGTCATATAAATATAGATATGACGAGCATATCTATACCTCTCTTGTCAATCTCCTTAATAACCACAGTTTTTCTGTTTTCTACGTTTACATTTTTTCACTTTAAGTAAGTTAAATCGGTACATTTTATAGGCTATAAAATGGTATAATACTTTTAATTTAACCTTTTCCTATCTCTTCTGTCCATTTTTCTCTCCTTTCGCCCCTGTATTTTTACTTCTCTCTTTACCCTTCGGATATAATTTTTTTTTACTTAAATTATTAATCCGGAGAAAGAGGAAAGTATTGTCGCCGTCTATAATTGAAGAGTGAAGGGAGACTTCACTCAAGATAGCCAGAGATTTGTCTGATGACAGTTCATCAGTTCTCATATAACTCTTGTACATACAGTTGTCTTAAGAAAAGCTCTCCGAGCTTATTCTCTTTTATAATTTTTGTATAGTTAACTGGTGAAACTTAACATCTCTCTCTTTCTTTAAAGTTTTTAACGTTTTTTCCTAAGTTTTCAAATCTCTTTCTTCTAATATTTTAAATCTTACTAATTTTATTAAATTTATTTTCAATTAATATTAATAATAATTTTCGTGTGTTGTGCGAATCAATTTCTTATATTTTTCCTAATAATTTACATAATTTCGTAAATTCATTTTTGTAATTTTTTATATAACCTTAAATTGGTGTTGTGTCGGAAGTGAATTTAGTCGATTGTTACAATTTATTCAAGGTAAATTATTATAAATACGTAATAATAATTATTTCAATAAAGAGCTTAACTTATTCGAATCAATTTATTTTGAGAACATAACATTACAAGCAGCCAAATTTAATGCTGCAAAAGAGAGGAAGGGGACATCATTTCCTCAAAACAGAAAGTAGAGATTTTAGCTTCTTGGTACGCTTCAGCATGCCACGCATGCAAATACCTTATCATCTGCAACCAAGCACAGTTTCAGAGTCCAACCAAATGGAGCTGGACGAAGAGAAATGTATTCTTAAGTAAGTAATTTATTACATTTACAGCTGACTCTGGTGCATCAAAACATATCGTACATCAGGTCCTACTAAAAGATAATTTCAAGTACTATCAATGTTACATTTAACCACTTTAATTTTCTCAGAAAAATTGAAAACGGCCCACTTTGACCTACACAAATAAAGTGAAATTTTAGCAGCAGATTGGCAGGTGTAAATTACTAGAGAGCATTTCAGACCGAGCACCTTTTGCAAACTATAAGCATTCGTATCGTATTAAACACACCATATTTTCTCGAAAACAGTAATTTACCCAAACGAGATAACACCTCGAAATGAAAACCACGAAAAAAATAAAAATAAAAATAATATGTAATTCGGTTCAGCTTACACATAAAAACACCAACAACAACAAGAGAGGGAAACCACGTAAAATACATACAAAGATCAAAATTTACAGCACAATTTGCAAAATAAACCCGTTGCAAGGGCCCGGAAAAGGCGAAGAGGGAAAACCGCTCGCTGAAATAGCGAATTCGCATCTTGGTCACGGCCTTGCCGTCGCGTCGTGATATACGATCATCTATTGTTCAAGACAAACGTGCCACCATATTTTACATTTAAATAAATCGCGCACTACCCGCGTTAGTTCGACTCGCGAAAAATCGTATACGTGGAGAGAAAAAAACCACCGAGTGTCAACTTGGCACAGACCTTGACAAAAATTTCTCCGATTCGAGTATATATAAATGTTTTTCTTTCTGGGAACATGGCAGCGAGAAAAAAAAATTCCAAACTCGTTCAAGGCAACCATTCCATTTCATTCCATTCGCTGTCGCGAAAATTCCACAGCCGCAAAAAAAATTCTCATTTGTCGAAATACCACCGAAATTTTTCCTCTGGATTTGACTACATCGTCGCAAGATTCTTTCCTCCTCTTTCGAGGTCTTTAATTTGGTAATTTTTCTCTTCTCTGCCAAAATGTTCGGCGTAGCGGCTCCAACAACGGTCGCGTATTATTCGCTTGAATTATCGTGCAAAATGCTCTCGCTCTTTCTCTATCGTATTTTCGATGAAATGAAATGGTCGTCCTATCGCACCATACCGCAACCCTATCTGGCTTCATCGTCTTCGTCGTCGTCGCTGTTGTTGTTTTTTCTTCATCTACAACGAAATCTCGCGTCTATGAAAAAATCCTACACCACAATAATTTATTTGGGGAAAATTTTTCGGATGCTCGAATTTTATCGTGTAGTTCGTCTTGGTTTTCCCCTCCTCATCTCACCCATTCGATTTCAACATTAGATACAACACAGCATCGTCTACGTCGCAACTCGCCTACGATTTTCCGCAGAAAATATACAGTCGAGTATATTTTCCCAAATGTGGGCCTTTTTTTGTATCAACTCCTACACACAGGCCGATGACTATAAATTGACAGAATAATCTCGAATGTGCATTTCTTTTGAAAATAATCTACGCGTGTTCCGCACACATAACACGCACTCAAGTCCACAATGTATACTTAGAATTTCGAGGTTTCGTTCATCATGTACATACCAATAAAAAGATCATGACCGGATTTGTACGAAAAAATGACAGGGAATTGAGGCAGAAGTTGGCTCGAAACGAGGCTAAAATGTGGAAAAACAGACCATCGCGCTGGAATCTCCTCCCTCTAAGAAAAATTACCCCACTCTAGGCAATTAAGAAACAAAAAAAAAAAACTAACCCAAGTTCTTTTTCTTTTGCCCTCCGAAAACGTATCGACAAGTCTCACCTAATTCCTGCTATCAACAACATGTCAACACACACAACGCCAAAACAAACCGTTCGACGGCTTGAAAAAACTTCATTCTTTTTCACATAAGAGCTTTTCTTTCTGTTTCGACAACGTCGATTCTGGTAAGATAAAATAAAATAAATCCTTCGATAATTAACTTCTGCTTGACGGATGTTCGGCGAACGCGAAATAATGGGGTATGAGCGAAAGCAAGTATCTTCTATGCTTTTTAATCAATTCGAACCATCTTTCGAGACTCGAGTTAGCAGAATTCCAGCAGATCGTTGATCTTTATCATTAGTCAGCACAAATAGCGCGCGTAAAGTGTAAACTTTTTCAAAAAGTCCAAATTAAAAGAACGAGTAAAAATTAGCGCAATTAAAACTATCGCTAAGAGAAGTCGACGACGACGAAGACGATAGAAAACGCAAAGCGAGCTCTGCACAAGGGCCAGGGGGATTCGTTCGATGTAATTATCGCTTCTCGAAAACTTTTAAACGAGATGAAAAGCTCAAATTTCCCAACAACGCTTCGTACGTACTTCTCAATCAAATAATTTCGTCGAGTGAAGAGCAGCAATTTTCGAATCATTTAGCTCGACGAAAAAGAAGCAAAAGAGAACCCCATAAGGTAAGGTGAGGTGAGATGAGGTGGAATTCAAACCATTTCAAATAACTACAAATACATACGACCTTAAGGTCAACATCTCGCGAACAATTTCCAACTACAAAGAATGAAACGAACGAGCGCAAAGAGTAGAAAAAAACCTGAGAAATTCCTTTTAAAAAACACGACGACGACGACGACGAAGATGAAGAAAGAAAAGGGGTGGCAGGGTGCGAGATACCTTCGAACTCGTCTTTCACGTAGTGAATTTAATACTAGACGGAACATTTAAATCGATCATGACGGCGCTACCTTTGCCAGGATACGATCGTCCATTCGCTCCAGGAAATGAGAATCCGTTCACGAAAGTCTTGCGAGATTTATCGAGTCCGGCCTCGGTCTCGGCGGCCGGCGTCGCGCATTTATGTACCAATTTCGGATGCATGAAAAGCGTATCGCCCGGTCGTAAATTAACGCGCAGCGATCGTTCGAGATGAAATTTCCGTTTAACCAGCGCCTCCTTCTCTTCGGCGTTTTTCCTCTCGTTTAGGAACAATTCTTCGTGATGCGATTCCGGTATCAATATCAGCGCGCTGCTCGGATCCACGCTAACGAACGTCTTCACGTAGCTGCCCATATTATTAATATCTTTCCAATTCGGATCGAGTATTTTACGATACTCTAAATCCTGATGCCACTCTTTGCGATCGTTCGGCAAGAAGAAATGAGCCTGGTTCATCAAATGATCGGCTTTGCGACTATGTAGAAGCTGGCCCACCGGTACCGTCATTTTGGCCATCCTAGCCAGTCTTAAAAGCTCCGGTTTCACGCCACCGATCCACGAGATCAATTCGATTTTCGTATCAGCTCCGGTCGATATCAGTAAGATAGACGCTGATTGATTATTCTGACCTTGGAACTCGATACGGAATTTCTGCCCGGCTGGTAAATCGAAAGGCGATGCACGTTCCACCACAATGTGCGCTTCGTCGAAAGCCTGATCTAGCAGCATTTTTATTCGGTCTACTTCGTCCAGCGTGTACAGCTTACGTATCACCAAATATCCATCCTGATGGAATTGATCGATTTGTTCGCTCGACAAAGCGTATTCTGGAGCATCAATCTTCGAACAGATTGTCTCCGATTGGTCACACATTTGGATTTGCAGACTGCGATTACGTCCGATCAATCACCAACTTCGTAAACGCACGAACACACTGTATATTGCGGAAATTTTCAACTTACGAGTACCAGAAATGATCTTTATTCTACCTTCTCGGCATGTTATACTCGTTTACGTACGTGTACAAAAGCGCGAATTTTCGATTAACAATACCCGAGACTCATTCTGTACACATGACTCACGAAAATACTACTAAAGACGACGACGTTTTATCGCAGCTCGATTTATGCGTATTAAACAAACTGTAAATTTTAAAGCCCGGCTCGGATGACGAGATAACACCGCCGCACCGCCGTCAGCCACGAACTCTTTATCGCTCTTTGATAAAACTATCGTTTGTTTTATGTAGTTAGGTAGGTATATTTCATAAACGCGCGCAACGATACGTGAACATTATCACATTAGAAAATATGTTCTCCAAATTGAAATATGAGTAAGTACTAAGTACGAAGGTACTCGAGAAGTCGAGACGGTCAGCTAACCTTAGATATAGATCACGATCATGTAGAAGAAAGTTCAATCAATATGCGACGCAGTGAGCTAGAATGAAATTGGAGAGAGGATGGCTTTACGTATTACTAAAAAAACGCCAAGCTTCGAAGGGTATAGGAGCAACGCAGAATTATTATGCCTTCAAGCATAGTACACTTTTATGAATCTTCAGACTGGGGTTCAAACGCCGTATTTCAAAACTCACATATCCGTGAACAAAAAAAATTTCCGAAATTGTGATTTGGTCGCTTTCCGTTCTCACCGATTCAATTACGATTGCTTTATCCATTTACTGATTAAAGCCAATTTGAAATGAATTTTGATTGCGGAACGCGGATGGGTAAAGAGATAAAGTAGGTACTGTATATTTGAAAAAAAAAACATATCGGATTACTGATCTAATCCTGCTCGAATGTTTTTATAAAGAAGTTGATTTCGATTTCTATAATGCTAGTAGTGCTGATCTGTAATTCAGAAAAAGTATCTTGTAAACATGGTCGAGTTGCCTTATAGGTATAGGTATGTAAACGATGATTCCATGAATATTGAATATAAATAATGGTTACTTGTAGAAAATGACTCGTTTTATTGTACTCCTATTGTGAAAAATCATCAGCTAGCTGTACATTTTGATGATTTCATTATGGTAGGCCTATATACAAGTACAAGCCAATCTTGGCCACCAAAGGATCTGGGGGTGGTTGAATCACTCGTCGTTGTCGTAATCGTCATCCTAACAACATGTGCAGGTCTCACGAATGCCCACATAGAGATATCGTTTGATGAAGAATTCATCTGGCGAAAATCGTTCGTTGACAAAAGCGAATTCCTAGTCGAGTTTTTTCGCGATGTTGGACGTGATTTTGTCACATTGCCGGCGCTGTTCGGTAAAACCACAAATCTGAAGATGATCGAGAAATTCGCCCAGTATCAATGGAAAGTAGACGGAGATCCGATGCGATGGCAGGAAACGCATGCTTACCAGATCTTCAAACACTTGAAAATCGCCGAACACGCGGACGTTGTGAGCAAGCACATGGCTCAGCACCCGGTCATCTTGTTTGACCTGAATATGGAAAACGCTGGTGTCGGAGTGTTCGAACAGCTGCTTTCAAGAATCAATTCTCAGCTGAATCATTGTTTTCTGGAGCATCAGCATAAATTCGAAACGTATTATTCGTCGAATGACGGCGGCGGTGGCCAAAGCCAAATTAAAGACTGGGTGCTGAAGACGCTGCGGACAGGTATGTGGCGCAAAGAGCTAGTCACCAATTTGCAATACACCGTCGAAGCGATGAATGAGTGTTTTGATGCTAATGTAATCTTGCTGATGGACGGATTCGACGATTTCATGTATCGCAATTGCGAACCTATTGAGAAAACCTTTGACCTGTTCCAGGTGATGTACTCAATGTTGCAAAATGTGTTTGAGAGTTCAGCCAATGGCAACGTGCACGTGTTCATCAGCAGCGCCTCCAGCATGGTTTTTGATCATTTCCAAATGTACCAGTATATGCAGTTGCATCGGTTCCTCGAGGGAGACAAGTACACGCCGTATTTCGGTTTTGATGGCGATGAATTGAACAACATCTCGGATCGATACGACAGCAACGTCACCGAAAGGCAACACGTGCTCAAGTACTTGGATGGATACAGGATCAAAGGTCGCTCTTACTACAGTCCCTACTCGATCCACGAATTCTTTCACAAAAGATACTTCTCCAAGCCGCGCGTACCATACAAAGCATTTGTCAGACCGAAAAATCCCTGCAAATTCATCTGGAAATTCCTCAAGCATCCCAAATACCTGGCAGCGGTTGCTAAAATGCTGAAACACGTGCCTGTCCCCAGAGGCGCCGATCAATTCAAGACCAGATATGAGCCTGGTGCTTTCACATTGTACATAGAGTACGTAAGCCGCGACTTTAACAACACCGAATCATTCAGCCCCGCTTTGCTCTTCACTTTATCCATCGAGCACGGCATATTCGCACCAGTGGCGCGGGCAGCTGTTGCCGAAAATACCAGTAAGAGTACCTACTATGGTGTGGCCAACTACCTGATGTACACGCTTCTGCTGAGACATCTTAGATTGCATTTCAAGCTTTACCATCGTATTGATATTGTAGAAATGGGGGGCTACCTGAATCAGATGCTGCATTCGATTCGCCAAGTCGAAGCTAGAACTGATCTTGAAATTAGTCTGTCGAAAGCGATAACCAAACTCACTGTGATCGCAGCCGCCGATGACTACAACGAACATTGGTTGACGGCGAAGGCGGTGGAGTTTGCATATCATTCTCTGCTTCACGCCGCCACTTATACCAACGAAAGTCTGTACATGGTTGAAGATTACCCCAGCCCTGTCAAGTACGACGCGTACAACCAGTATGAACTGGACATGGACAGGCGTTGCGTTAGCTTGATCAGGAACAGGCTGACCGATACGGCTCTGCTGATTAAAATCACTTGCGGCAAATCGGCCCAAGTGGCTTTGCAGCTGGCCAACTCATACGTGTATTATGATCACGAACAACGCGTCAACGTGCAGGTTAAATACGTGGGCATCAACGTAGAGCGCCAAAATATCGTCAATATTCTCATCGGCTATGTGGACGAGCTGAAAACACAGACACACGCCATCGCTATAAAGAAGCAATACGCCGCTGCCGCTTACCACGCTGTAGCTGTTGGTGGTCGTTGAAAAAAGACGAAGAAATTAGATTGGAATATTCGCCTTCCATGTCACTATGCCTCCCACTTCTCACTCGTGTAGCCTATGTAAAGTTCTTTGTCTCCAGGAGAATATTTTGTTTCATGTTGTTGTTGGCTTTCTTTTCTTTGCATTTTTCACTGAAAATTCAATTTTTAGACATCCCTCCATCTCCCCCCCCCTCTTCCTCCAATGTGATTCTTAGGAGGGTCCAACTGAAAATTCAACCGTGTCCAGCGGATTCGATTCATATGATAACGATACCCAAATTATCAAACTTATTTCGTAGCAAAATTGGAGCAGGGGGTGTCTGTCTATGCCTATGGTCCCAAAATTGTGGTTTTAAGAAGTTTTTTGGTTTTCTATTGTTTTTGAAGGGCCGCGTGTAAAATTGCGGAATTAGGAATTAGAGCATCGTCTGAAACCTTCGTAGGTAACCAAAATTTCAACTACCTGCGCGAAGCATTTTAAAGGAGAAAATTTTAAGAACTGCTGCCACAACGGCAAGATAGATGCGAATGTATGTCCAGAAATTCGAGTTCCGGATTTTTAGAGAACTTTAATAACCACAGACAATGCTTTACAAAAAGCATTATTTGGATTTCATCCGTCAGTACAATAATGTATTTTGCGTTCGAGTCTATTAAATTTCAATTTCTTTAATCCTTTTTGGTTTGTAATACTTATTTTATCTCAACTTTTTACTGTGGTTTTTTTTTAACAATCGGAACTTGAATGCTCAAATCCAATTTTTTTTTTTTATAAAGAATTCGCCAATTTCCAATTTTTATACCTACCAGAAGCTTGCTGGTGAGTTTTTACATTTTTTTTGTATTATTAATTTTCTATCATTTTAATTTTTTTCTTTCATATTTTATTATTATTTTTGGATGTGGTGTAAATTTTATAAATTCTCAATTGATGAATTAAATTATAAATTTTATAATTACCTAAATTTTATTTCTAATATAAATTTTTATTCCCTTTGGGAAAATTAAAATTCTGAAACTTAAATTTGTGTTGAATTTTATTTTGGAATACATAATTGATATCCTAATATTTAATCTAATTGTATCCCTGAAGAGCTTAATCAATGTATCAATGATTTTTATGGTACGTACATATAACAAAAATAAACCCTATGCATTATTTTGTACCTATATTTGTAAAAAAACATATCGGTTACTTACTTACTTAGGTAGAGACCAAGTCACCGTAATTTTACCATGATTAAATCAGCATTCTCTCTCTCTCATTTTTGTTTTTGAATCATCTCTTTTTCATTCCCTCATTTTATACAGTATCTAACAAAACATGACAATGAACCATACCAAAATGAGATTTGCTCAGAGAGATCGTCTTCCCGGAACTGGAAGGATCATCCGGCGGCAATAAAAATTTTACAAGTTCCGAATTGAAAGCCAGTAAAATAATAACCACAGAACTTGCGTTTTGACGCAAAATTGCGCGTACTTAAGATAGCGTTTTGAAGCAAAACAAAGTCTTCAGACACCAATTTTAGGCATTCGCAGCGAGTTTTCGAGAATTCCGACGATTGTGTACTTTGCAACGCGATTTTGAGCAGCATCGCCAATTGCTATAAGTATTTTCAACCAACTATACCCTCAACCAGCATTGTCTAAAACAGCATGGAAAATCATTCAAAGAAATGAAAAGAAGCTAGTGAGCAGACAACCATAAGCATTCAAAACGAAAGTTATTTCTAAAAAAGTCCTCTTCAGGACTCAACCACAACCAATTCCTTTGGAATTCAATGTTCTAATACTTAATCAAAATGATAATTGGCGTTATTTTCTCACAAGGGAACCCTCCCACATGATAATCTCCGATTTGAATGAAACTTGGACAGGTGGAAAGAGGACCTCAAAAAACCCCCATCCCTAAATTTTCAGCTGCTGAAGTTGATTTTTCTATTTTTGGCGAGCGTGTGAAGTTTTGTGTATTTTTTATACTTTTTCTCATGTTGTGTCAAAAAATTCGATTTCTGATGATAATTCCAGATTTGACCGACGGTAGTACTTATCGATTAGGTATCAAGCAGAGACCCTTTGGCCAAAATTTCAGCTGCTGAAGTTCATGTGGTGGGGAGAAACGGCCATTTTTTGAATTCATTCATAACATGGGAAAAAACAGTAAAAAATCTTGTTTCCTGAACGGATGGCCGGATCCGGCCAATGATGGCATGAGTCGATTTGGTATTCGGCAGAGACTGTTTGACCAAAATTTGAGCCCTTGAAGTTCATTAGAAGAGCTTAATTGACTCATTTTTCAAATTTTTCAATGGCATTTAAAAACCAGAAATTGGGCAAAAAATTCGATTTCTGATGATAATTCCAGATCCGGCCGGCGGTAGTATTAGTCAATTAGGTATCAAGCATAGACCTTTTGACCAAAATTTCAGCTGCTGAAGTTCATGCGGTGGGGAGAAACGGCCATTTTTCGAATTTACAGAACAACTTTACCTGTGTACACAAAACTTCAAACGCTCGTCAAAAATCGAAAAATCAACTTCAGCAGCTGAAAATTGGGGGATGGGGGTTTTTTGAGGTCCTCTTTCCACCAGTCCAAGTTTCATTCAAATCGGAGATTATCATGTGGGAGGGTTCCCTTGTCAGTATTTTGAATTTTTTTCAAATTTGTTATTGGCTTAGTAAATTAGTTTATAATGCTATCGAGATGAAAAAAGGACTGCTATTCGTAGAAATGTCGTCTCTAACAATGTACATAGCATGATTTGCATAACTTTTCGCAGTGCTACCCATGTTTTACACACAAAAAAAGTTGAAAAACACGTACTTATTGCGTTTTGAAGCAAAACAAAAACTTCGGACACCGATATAAAGCATTCGGAGCGAGTTTTCGAGAATTCTGACGGCACTACGAGATTCTCTGTTGAATTTCTTATAAGACAGTGATGCTAACTCGAAAACGCCAAAATTGAACGTATTGCGTTTTGATATTTAGCTCCTCAGATGTCGTTTACCGACAGTTCAAGAACCCTCAAGAAAACATTGATCCAGAATGCTACGCTACGCAATCAGCAATTAAGTCGAATTATTCATCTTGATCAACGGCAAACCCTTTTCGAGCACAACGCGCCTTTCAAAAGATTCACCAATCAATCCTCAATAATTAAAATGAGGACACAGTTCTCTATCTCTCTCTCTCGAACACTCGTTCTATTCTATGGGCGCGTACTACAGAGCTATACACAACGCAATAGACAACATTACGGTATATTTACCATCAAAAGAGATCCAGCCAACAACAAGAATATAATATTTCATTACAAGATCACAAGCGCACAGATGAACGACCATTAAAAGGTAATACGACCGCATTAAATTAATTAAATGCACATCAAACGCGCAAACCCCATCGCTACTTACCGCAATTTTCATACGTTTTAAGCGCTCCTCTAGCTCCTCGTGCTTCTCACCCGGCCCCCGAGCTGGGCCTTGCGGCCACTAAAAAATCTAATCGCAACTGAAACACGCGCGTTCAAAACGCCACATTTTCGCATATTTTAGCTCAAAACCAGCCAGCCAAACAGGGTATTTCATTCAATCCTATCGTTTCCTTTTATACCCTTACGACACATAGATACGTATACGTATACTGGTACTTTTCTATACACGTTGCATGCAGCAAATACGTACCGTACGTACAAGTGCCTCTGCCTATACTTCATTCCTACATCGCAGTTTTTTCCCCGTTTGTTTATTTATTTGCACTTGTTCTCTCTCGTTCGCTTTTATATTCGATACATACTACAGATTAGACCGCCTCGTATTCGTATTTGAACTTTCTTCTCTTCCTCCTCCCATCCTAGATCGAGCTTTTTTTTCACCATTTTCATTTCACTGTATAGCCTATAGCACTTTCAGGGCGTATGTGTTTATTATGCGGCTACAATGTATACGAGCGACGACTTCGTACTATTATTGTACTATACGTAGTACGCAGCGTACAAAAGCCAACGAAATTTCAATACATTAAAAGCCAAATATAACCTACTAACCGATGTATATACTGCATTCTATGCAGCATTCCGTACATCCGAAAGGTTAAAAGTACAGGCTTAAATTATCATTATCGTTCGAATGTTCTGACGTTGAAAACCTGAAAAGCCTGAACTGTTGTAGTGGTTAAGGACTTCAAAATATGATGTAATCATCTCAACGAACCTTTAATTAAGCAGGTCATCAATGAATGAGAAAAAATTTAAGAAAGCGGAGGAACTGCAGAAGATATCGAAAAATATCGCCAGAAGTTCTATCAAAAAATTTCTCTGCGTGGAGCAGCAAATCTATATGTACAACGAAAAAGCAGGCAATCCAGCGCATTGAATACTCGAACAATCATTCAAAGACAGTAGGAAAAATTTTTGGATTCCTGATTTAAACCATTACTTTTCTAACAAGGTTTCAAATTTTTAAAATCTACTTTGAAAATGAAAAAAATCTTACAATTTTTTTTCTGGCGATAAAAAATCAAGTTTTTGAAATAATATCTTGTGATTCTAAGGCTGATAGAAAGTCTTTTGAGCAAGACATGAAGATACCTAAAAGACGTTGATGGTGTATGATGACAACCAGAACAATCAGAAAGCTTTCCAATTTTCTAAATTTTGTATTATGATTTTTTTTTACCCTACATAAGTAATGTTTTTTTTAAAATTTTTATTCAGAAAAAATTCTTTCCAATTTATTATTTATTTGTTAAATATTTTTTTTATTTTCAACACTCCATTGGCCCAGAGGAAAGTAGAACAAAGTTTAGACGTAACTCAAGTAGTACTGTCTACATCAAGTAGATAATCTTCTTCATTTTTTCTTTCTTGATTAAAAGCTCAGTTAGTTAAGCAACACTGATTATTCCAAGCATTTCTATTGGCGCAGTTCAACTCGCGCAGTTTTTACAATAATTTAGGATTGAAAAGGAACTACTTTTCACCTTCTCACATTTCTATACTTCTACAATTACAAACGATCCTTCGATCCTTTGTGTACGATGTACGACCGCATTATTATTAGCCTAAAAAAGGCAAATTGTGTTAATGTGAAATATCCTCATTCGTTAATATTTCGCATTCGTGGTCATGTCATTCTTCATCGGATTAGACCAAAACGGTGGAAAGAAATGAAATAAATTTCAATTTATAACTAAAATATCAAAACAAACAAATAGTCAGCTGATGTTCGCCTGCTCAAGTGCAATTCCTTGTACGTGTCATAGTAAACAAAAATTGAGATATGTACCTATTTAAATTTTAGAAAGGCGATACTGAACGACATACATCACTTGAAATCCTTGAAATTCAGAACAAGAAAATACAATGAATGGTGATAATGGAAGATCATTTAAGCAGTTTGATGGAACGAATTATCCTAACTGGAGGATACGGAAAATGGCCTTACTAGATTTCCACGATGTGAAAGATATAGCGATTTCGAGAGTACCAGACCTGATGCAAAATACAAAAAGAGAAACAAACGTTGCAGATATCTGATTACTTGTAGAAACAACTTCAGCTGTAAATTCTAATGATTTTCTCAACGAAAGATTCCTCATCCACCAATCCTGGAGAGATTGAACAGAATTGGGAAGAAATGAAAGATGACGATATTGAAAAGTTAGTAAACTTAGTTTTTTATCATTTTCAAAATAATGAGGTTTCGAGAAATATATACCTACCTATACATTTAGCTTTTTTTCATTCACCATTATATGTAGTTCAAAATTGATCTTTCGTTTTATTTTCTTTATGAAAACCATAAAAAATGATTTTTATTTTCGTTTTACTGAATTTCGATCTCAATTCAAATTGGATTTGAAATTTGATAAATTCTGATCTGATTTCAAATCAGAATCAAAATTCGGCCAAAATGTATTCAATTTTGATCAAAATCAAATCAGAATTAAAATTTCCTTAAAATTCAACTTCAATTTTTCATCTTTTACTAACAAGATTTGAAATATATACAGGGTGTTCCAGAATAACCTTTCACATTTGTTTTTTTCATTACTCTGAGAGAAAAACGTTTACAAAAATTCTTTTACAACCAAAATGAAGTAGAAATATGCCGTTTTTAGACCATGTATTTGAGTTTTCATTAAAAATTAAGTTTTAAAAATTTTTCCATCGAGATATTTTCCATCATTTTTGACACATTCGATCAAACATTTTTTCGAATTATTGAACACTTCTCTTCCAATCAGTCTCAACTCACGAATAATATTACCTAGAAGATGTTTTAGAGTCCTAGATTCATCCTGATACACTTTTGACTTGAGGTAACTCCATAAAAAAAATCAGGGGGAAAAGTCAGGGAATCGAGGTGGCCATTAAATTTCTGTGTTCAACGAAATTATTCAATGACCAAAGTGCTCACACGCTAAACATAAATTGTGTTTGTCTCTGAATGACAGGTTGCTCCAACATACACCTAGTAAGTAACTCTAGATACATCGTCACGTCTGCCTTTCAGTTCAGGAACAAGAAACTCGTTTAACATTTTGCCTTACCCCTCACCGTTACTGTTTCATTAAACACACATGGTCCCACTACACCAAATTTAGCCACGCCCAACCAAACAGTCAACTTAGCAAAGTGTAGAGGTTTCTCGAGTATTATCAACTGATTCTCTGTACACTGGAAGCGCACATTCTGTATATTCACTTCACTGTTTGGATAAAAATGAGCTTTGTTACTGATGGGTAAAGAGTAAAGAGTTCCAGGACCCTATATTTTTAAAAAAGGCCTTCACAGTAAAAGCACACTGTACAGCCATATACTTCTCCAGGGCAAAAAATAACTATTGAAACATAATTCGGCATGCTTTGGCTACCTAGAACCGCCTTTACCATTCCCCTAGCTCCACTTGAACACAGATCAGTGGTTACCAAAATGTGAAAGGTTATTCTGGAACACCCTGTACATTTTGCTTGTTCATACATCATTTTTGATACACTGCTATCTACTATTTGAAACATTGAAACTTGATATTAATTCATTTTTTTATTCATTTTATTACAGATTGATAGGAAGTGATCAAGTAAAGGAGAACCATATTTTTCGAATCATTTTGAAATGCAAAAATATTACGTCGTTTTTCAACAGAAGTTCAAAAGGAGCATCGTTACTTTCTAAAGAGCTGAAACTTCGAGGAAAAACGTACACTTCGTTAATCCAAGACGTTGTCACCAGATGGAATTCTACTTACAGCATGATCGAAAGAATGTACGACGCTGTAGCTGCAGTTAACACGGTGCTACTACGATTACCAAACAAATGCGTTCTTTTAACTTCTCAAGAAATTTTGATTATACCGGAGATACTTAAACTGCTGAAACCATTTGCGGACCTGAATGACGTATTTAGCAGCGAAACAACGCCAACAATGAGTCTTATCATACCCTATTGCGCATCGGTGATCGTGGAAGTTGAATCTATTGTCGTTGTAAATCCGTGTACGAAAAAATTGAAAGAAGATTTAATCCCGAAATCCAAGAATTATTTTGCGAAGTATGAAAAAAACTCAGTTTGCAGGTAATATTACTGTCATTCTCATTATGTGTAAAAATAAGAATTTAAGCACAGCGTTTTAATGAATTTTAATGAATGTTTCAGTTGGGCAACAATCTTGGATCCAAGATTTAAGTCAACCGGTTTTCGTGATAATGGCAATTACACCACCCAAATGGGAAAATTACGCGATTATATTGTTAGCCAAAGGCAAAAAAAATTAGCTAAGCCATCCGAACCTGTGCGGAAGAAAGATATTGGTATGGCAAATGTTTTTTCAATCTTCAAAATTTACCATTTTTTTAAAAAACTTTACCTACTATTTTTTAATCTTTTTTTTCATCTTGATGTGGATTAGGTATACTTCGACACGTATTGAATGCCCACCCGAACACGCCGAAGCAGAAAAGTTCGACCAGTAATATTCGTGCCGAAACGATTGTTCTCTTGAATGCTTACCTCGACGAAAAAAAAATAGACATCGATGACCTCGATAATCCGCTACTGTACTGGTTTGAATACGACCGTTTACCCGAGCTCAAAGATCTTGCTCTAAAAGTTCACTCTGCTCCATCAACCTCCGCTCCAAGCAAAAGAATTTTCTCAGGTGCAGATTTAACAACTTCGAAAAGAAGAACTAGGTTAACTCCGGAGCATGCCGAAGAGCTGGTTTCGATCAACAAAAACTCCTTCGTTTTTGAGTAAAAAAATGATTCGCTTTAGATTTAGAATAAAAACTTGTTTATTTTAGAAATTAAGATTAAGAACTCGTTTGATTTCAAATTTCGAGTAAAAAAATCGTTTGTTTCAAATGGTTCACTTTTGAATGAAAACTCGTTTTTTTTTTTTTTTTTTTTTTTTAGATTAAGAGCTCGTTTGTTTCCGAATCTTTCGAGTAAAAAAAATCGTAACTTGTTTATTTTAGAAATTTAGATTAAGAACTCGTTTAATTTCGAATTTCGAGTAAAAAAATTGCATGTTTTAAATTGTTCACTTGAATAAAAACTCGTTGTTCTTTTTAGATTACCTAACAGCTCGTTGTATTTCGAGTAAAAACAATATTGATTTATTACCTTAATTCTTACCCCTAAGATTAGATTTTATTGTTATAATTCGTTCCTTTATGAATTAAAAATCGTTTATTACGATTTAAAATATTGATTTTTATTGTATTACCTTAATAATGTACTTGGTGCTTTTTTGTTGCTTTGTGCAGTTTTTTTAAAAAAATAAAATGTCACCAAAATTCTGTCTTATTTTTTTTCTGTTTTTTGTAATTTGAAAAGACTCTAATTTCTGAATTCTGAGTGATTCTATCTGATTTTCTTACACATTTTCCAACATATATTTTCGCTTCATGTTATGCAAATTTTCTGAAAATTTTTTCAGTGTTTTGTTTTACTGTCACTTTATTGAGTGTACTTTTGAACGATGCTTTATTCAGGTGTTGTTAAATTTCGTTGAAATTTAATCAATTTTTTTTTTGGTAATTTCGAATAATTTTATTGCTGTTTCCGTGTATTTTTATTCTTCTTCGTGCAGGTTTATCAAATTTCACCGAATTTTACCATACATTTTGAACTAAATGTGTGCTAAATTAGGACAATTCTGCTAATATAAATATGTCAAAAAATTCATTAAAAATCGAAAAAAAAGTGTTGTTTTTCCCCTTTAATGGAATCGATACTATCGATACTTTTCACAAATCTATTCGATACTATCGATACCAAATTTTTTCGATACTTCGCACCACTAGACGACACATTACAGTTTCGAGGCATTGATACAAAATTACACATTTTCGTCACTTAATTATCGTTAACTTTTCCTCTCAAACTTTTTGTATATTATGTATATACCTACTCAATTCAGTTTCTGATTTTGTGTACGGTACTAATATACCTAATCTTCTACGAATATTCCAATGTGTTATTTGAATCAACCAGAATATAGCAACATTGCATGTTTTTATGTGAGACGATCAAAAAGTTTGAAGCTGCTCAAGTGAAATTGCAGAAAAGTATTATACTATATATGTACAGCTAGTCCAAGAAATTGAGAATAGCTTTTGTCGGTTTCGGGTAAAAAAGACCAGACTTAGGATTAACAGGATAAGCAGGGCTCTCTAGACCTTTTAGAATCTTATCACAAAACCGATCACAGAAAATTGTTGCATTCGATCACAACTCGATCAAAAAACACCAATATACAACATTCTCCACGCCACCTAGTCACATCTCAGGCTCAGCTACTTCTACAGGCAATTTTTCAGCTTTACTTAACTCGTTCGAGCCATAATCCCCGCGAAATCCGCGCGGCGTTGCGGCACGGCGCGGCCGACAAGGCATTTCGAAAAGATGCGCTCAAAACGAGCACGATAATTTACAGCGAAGCGAAAAAAAAGCTCTCGCGCGCGGTTTAAAGTTCGCCCATTTAAACGCCTCGTAATAACCATAAATTAGAAAGCTCTCTAGCGCACACATCGTCCTCATCATCGCAGTTACTACCAACAGAACGCTCTGCACCGCCTTCTCGCTACATCTTTATCTCCGTATGAAATGGCTATGTAAAGAAGGGCAGGGTTCTTTACACATATATACGAGAATAGCACGCACAAAAACAGTGGCAAACTCTCGACCGATCCTGCGAGCTCCGAAAGCGAGGAATTTCAAAATGAAAGCGCCAGCTTTTTCGCCCCAGCGGCCCCTTAACCACTTACCCGCCTACATACTCGCGTACGTCGCTCTGTACGTATAGTATTAAACGATGGCGACAATTATGTAGAGCATTAATTACCAAAGTTTTGCGGGTGCAACATTAAAACACGAATTAACTTTCGGCGCGACATACTTCCAAATAACAAATTACCATTTTATCGAGAAAAAGGGTTGGCTGGTCGGTGGAGGTGTACTGGATCGCAGTAGCCACCAGAACCGTATGATTTTGGCTCGCTATACTCGTATCGTAAATATCCTTTCCAACTTTATCTTTCCTACATTAATTGATAGGTAGGTGGATCGGTGAAGAGAAAGGCACTGCATGTAAACTGGAAACCCTGTTCGATAGCATGTCGAAAAGTCTATCAACACACACAATAATCGATCAAAAGGACATCGAATTGTGCTGAAATCAATTTTATATGCCAATGTACATAGCCCTCGAGATGGTACCCTTCACCAACAAGATAAAAATAGCTAAATCGAAGTTGGTAGCGATTCCCTCAGCGATCAATCAGCTAAAGTGATTTTCACACGACTGAATTTCTAGCCATTACTAACACTCACCTATTAAAAAACTTTGAAAAAAATCTCGCCTCGATCGAAAAAAAACACCACCAAAGTACCCAAGCACGCACGAAGGGGCGAGGAGGGCGACGAAAAAACACGCCTAGGAGAAAAGGGTGAAAACTTTCACAATTAAAATTATATTTCGAGTGGTTCGTTGGCAAAATTTAATAAATCAATCTCGCTAATATTAAACGCACTTCAGTAAAGAAAGCGATAGGGTGAGGGGGTATGGGGAAGACGCCTAAGAAACCGACCAAACAACGAACCAACGAAGAAGAATTCGCCCAACTTACACAGCGAATCCGACCAAGATAAGGCAAACTTTTCGTGTTATTTGTCAACGAAAGATAAGATGAAATTAGTAATAACAAAACTTTACGATGCGAACGAGTTGCCTACCGAAGAAAAACACTAACGGCGCATTTTTTTCCCCTTCATCTTCGAATAACTACAATACTTTACACCATCATCTAGAAACTCGAACCGAACAGAAAAGGAGAAGAACTATACGTCGAAAATAAAATAAAAACACTCGACAAAATCTGTTCCTTGTTTTATAGCAGTACTTCGGCATCTTTCGACGTTTTTCCTTCTTTTTCCTCCTTCTTTGGTACACACACACATTGACTTTGGGAACCAACATCACGGCGATGTTTTTTCCCCCACTCTCCCCTCATCCATTACTTACAAAAGAAGCGAATCTTATTGTTGCCCAAGTTGAAGACACGGCACGGCAGCTCGAGAGATGGCCAGTTAAACACATCAATTGGAAAAGTCCACTGTAACTATAATAACGACCAGTAGATGGAAAATTTTAGTCCGTGTGCAACCTTAAAGCGAAGCTTATAAAAGCTTCCAATTTTATATCGGTTTAAATCAATGTGAATGTAGAAGAAGAGGATAATACCTTTTATAGAGCAAAATAAAAGGTTTAAAATAGGTAATAATGGTTACGTATTAGATTGCTATCGTGACCTTTGAAGAGAAACCGATAACAAAAGCGTATGAGGTGAACGAGGAAACAATGTGAAGAGTAAAAAGAAAAGTACGAGGACTACGAATATATCGTAGAGGATAAAAAAAAAGTATAATATAGGTTAAAGCAGAAGGGGATGTTTTTTCCATCCAAGTGCTCGAAACGTTGTTTTGCTTTTAAACTTGTAATGAATCTCCTCGTGTTTCACAGAACTTCGAAACTTGTTCTAAATTTGTTTAAAGTGGTCTCTGCGCATAAAAAATAGTGAAATTCACACAGAGCAATATTCAGGATTAATGAGTCGGTTTTCCAAAGATTTCCTGCGAAGAAGCTTTTTGAAAATGTTCACGACATTGATACCTACGTTTTAGTGCAACGAGAGGAGTCTTCCATCAATTTTAATGTGTTCGATAAAAAGATAAACGAGCGTGTTTCTAAAACAAAAAAAAATACGATTCTCAATGGGTCATTGGTTGAAAGTCTTCAAATGAAGAGCATAAAACGGAAGTAGGAACGTTTGTGGCTCGACAAAAGGGACGTTATGTTTCTACTTTCTATCAACCACACACAAGCCTGAGTTTCGTGAAGTAAAAGTTACCGCTACTCAAAGGACACATTCGTGAAACCTGTCGCTATTTGGGACTACAATAAGGCAAAAACGTTTATTGACGTTAGTGACCAACTGGAAGCTTATGCCAGCGCACAGTCAAATGATACCGAAAAGTAATCGTAGAATTACTTTGCAATACGAGCATGGTGAACGCATACATCATAATATGTATAGTACTTCCTTGTTTCAGATTTTCAATTTCATGTTTTCAGTTCTCAAAAATGAATGCCATTTGTGTGCACACACCTAAAATCATGTACAAGAATAGTGACCGCGTGTGCTGTACTGCACACAACTTGTGTAAAACACTACGGGTGCGAGGAAGTAAAAATTGGTCAAAATACCGTCCTTGGACCCCCAAGACCCCAAAAATCAATCGTTGCCCCACAGCGGCATTTTGTGCTTGTTTTCCCTAAACAGGCACGGCACTCGAAGTGTTAATGAGGATGATTGAAAAATTATTTCAAAAGGTTTTCAACTATAAAACTGACGCTTCGTTGGAGAGTGCTCTGAATATATTTGGAAAATTCAGCAACAAAAACTAAAAGATTGCTGTTCAGAGTAGATGTTTTGAATGCGGAGACCAAGGTCATTATTTCATTATGTTAAGGCCTGCAAGAATGCCGGAAAGAAATGCTATACCTGTGAGGGTTTTGGGCACATTTCGCTTTCGCCCGAATGCCCCGTCTATAATAAACGAACACTTAAAACAGGTGTGTATAATAAAAAATAATTATAATATTTTTATTTAGAATCCGGAATAAAGAGTGAAGATACTTCAGCTGTGCCTTCAGCAATGATGGTTAGGGAGGAAGAGCCTATGCCTTCCTCCTCCTCTTCATTATGTTGTTATGGATAATTTTGGTAATAATAAGATAAGAGTATGTTCATAACTTTTTTGGGAGATTCAGAAGCTTCACAACATCTTTATAATATCTCGTCGGAAATCAAAGTTGGGACTTAGGATGTCGAAATAGGATTGAACCTGGAAGACCCCTAAAAGCTTTGAACATCAATATATGTATGTACATGTTATGTAATTACTTAATATATTTAGAAATGCCAGTGAAGTATCTGGTATTGAAAATGACGATTCTGGATTTGAAACAAAGCTTAAAAACCCCCAGGTCATATGAAAGCTTTCAAAATCAGCGTTGAAAAGCGAAGACCTCATTCATTGAGCTACTGTACCTATTTTTCGACGTTACTTTTTGTTACTATCGTATTATTATTAAGTATTCAAAAAGATCGTGTTGAGATCTTCATTCCTAAAATATGAAGTTACTATTATTTTTTTTTTACTAGTATGTAGGAGCTTATTTTTACGATTAATTACCGTCTTTTTCATTATTACTTTCAAGTTTTGACATTTGAGTCATTTTTGTATCAAATTATAAGTTTTCGGTGTCTGTTACTTAATGACTGACTTTTTTTTTTTCAAAATAAAATACCATTAGAGAAATTTTGCAAAAGAAGCAGGTTGGAAGGCGTACTAGCTTCAAAGGTGCCGTCACTATGAAGGATAGTAACGTGTTCTCAAAAGGAACAACACGGTATTTTCATTATTACTTTCAAGTTTTGACATTTGAGTCATTATTGTATCAAATTATAAGTTTTCAGTGTCCGTTACTTAATGACTGACTTTTTTTTTCAAAACAAAAAACAATAAAAACAATAATGTATTCTGTTCATTTCTTATAACAATTCCATAATTCCCCTTATAATAGATTCTCTCACCCCTTTTTAAAATTTATAAACTTTTAAGAATGCGTAAAAGGGGAGTATGCTCAAACAAACGGCCTTGGAAAAATCAGCAGAATTCAAATGCTGATTAAAAATGCTCAGAATCCTTCAGAACATTGTCTACGTTGTGATTATCATAACGACGTGTCCAGCTGTAAAGCAATCAATGCTACTTGCCGTATCTGTCAAAAAGTTGGACATTATGATCGCGCTTGCGTCTCTACTGGAACTTCGAATTACAGAAGATCAAAATGCCGTGAGTACCACTTTAAATCCATAAGTCTCGATATTAAGAAGAATATGACGAAGATTTGAATGCGATTGTTGTATCAGAATTCCATGATAATAATTCAAAGTTCGACAATGCTGGAGAATCACAATAATGTTTTTTGATTTCTTTGTATATATATGTACATGTAATAAGCTCCGTGTGGCCAGCCCCGACCATGTGGGGGTGGGGGTCGAAAATAGTGCCAATCGGTTGTGTTTGGTTTGTGCACTAATTACTTTCGTTTGTGCTCACCCCCTTCATGGCGTATTTGAAGGGAGCCTTGGTCGGAAGCATATGAGACTTGCGTCTTGCTAGTCGTACTCTCTAAATTTGAAACAGTGAAATTTCACTGTTTCAAATTTAGAGAGTAGATTCGTGACAAACCTTGCGTTCGGAGGATTGTCGGCAAAGATGCAGGGTCTTCTGAGAACTTCGAGTAACGTAAGATTTACAACCGACTAGCGATGACAATAGCTCACTCACTGCGATTCATTTTTTAACAGAAAAATGGAAGATAACAATGCTGATGCTCATCATGAACATACTATATCGCTACAAAGAGTTCAACAAACCTGTAGGACTAGGAAAATTAACGGGGAATATTATAGACTGTGTTATGTCCGCAACACCAACTTTGAACAGGAAAATCCCAAAATGGATATAAATAGAATACCTAGAATGGTGGGACCAGCTCACAGACAACATCGACCATCATGAGGTGTGTAATTTAAGAAACTCACATAAGACGTTACTTAATTAATCATACTAAGTCATCAGGTTGGCGATCCGCTGAACTGTATTGTGCCTCGTAAAAATTAACAACATTCGATATTTTTATGTATTTTTTTCTCTGTTTATTTTTTTCCACGAATTATCACTGAATTGAGTGTTTGATTTCATTTTTTAAAATCATTTTCGTGTTTTTTTATTGTGTTATTTTATTATAATGCATGTGAACGTCATATTATTCAATTTTCATTTTTAGTACAGGAATACAGGTACTTCAAATGCAGGTAAGTTGACTAGGTAAAAAACTGTATGCACTCAATGCTGCATTTTCATGTGTTGCTTTTTCTCTGGGGTTAGGTTTTACCCCATTACAGGTAATATGCAAAGGATTCCAAACGGTACGACACTCCTCCGAATAGGAGTAAGCGAGTGTGGAAGAGTGATGGAGATCATGATAGACGGCGGACACCAACGAATGGTACTAGAATTGTTTCATGAAATGTGTCCTAATTTAGCCATTAATCAAGTAAATTGAAATTATAGACGTTTCATCAATTTTTCCATTATTTTAAATGTAATATGTATTATTGCACTGCTATTTGTAGCAATTCTTTTAATATACTAGAAAGCAGCTGTTTAAAAATTACGTTTTTACTGATAAGAAGTTTTTTTTATGTACTTTGATGCGTGTTTAATCCAGTCTTTTGGTCATAACGACAATAAAATTTACGTACGTTTCCTTTTAGAAAATTGTCTATTTTTAAATTTTTTTTGTGTGTCAATTTACTTATATTTTAATGAGTTTTCCTTTTTTTGTTTTTTAATGACGTTTCATTTTATTTTGCCTTTTAACGAATTTGATGTTATGTAAATTTTTGAAAAACATGTAATAATATGCAATTTTTAGGAGATTTCCTTTTATTAATGACGATTGTTTTCATGTAAATTTTCAAAAATTTACCTATTTCATTTTTTGTCCATTTTATTTATACGATTTTATTTTATATTTTTTTTAAAAACTGTGTGTGTATTTGATAAGATACAATTACCAGACTTATAAAACTGTAATGACGATTATTTTTTTTATTTGTCTATTTTTAGAAGTGTTTTATATTTTTTTCTAAAATTTAACCGATTCTCTCATGTTTGATGATACTCTAGCACTCACGAAGTTTCTCGTTTTATTGTACAAATTAACTTGAAAAGATCGTGATTTTAATAGATGTAGGTATAGGTACATATGATTTCCTATTGAAATTTCATATCCTTTTGATCAATTTTATGGTGTTTTTTTTTGTTTTTGGTTGTAATTTCGAAAATCGTGGTTAAATAATCGGATCGAATTGATTTTCGTCGAAAGATTGGAATTTCTCGCGAGTTTGGTGAATTTTTCAGATCGAATTCAGATCGAATTTTTTTCTCAGAAGAAAATGCTTAATGTTTATTTTCTTCGATAAAATTGAATTTCTCGCAAATTTCTAACCTATTTTGATGAGTTGAATGATATTCTTCGAATTAATAATGCTAAAAAGTGGTTTTTGTCGATAAAATTGAATTTCTCGCGAATTTTTTACCTATTTTGATGTGTTGGATTATATTTTTCGGATCGATTTTTATTTTTGAAAAAATGATCAAGCTATGTTTTCGTCGAGATATTTGAATTTCTCGCGAATTTTTAACCTATTTTGATTGGTTGAATGATGTTTTTCTGATCGATTTTTTTTTTGAAAAAATGATCGAGCTATGTTTTAGTCGAGATATTTGAATTTCTCGCGAATTTTTAACCTATTTTGATTGGTTGAATGATGTTTTTCTGATCGATTTTTTTTTTGAAAAAATGATCGAGCTATGTTTTAGTCGAGATATTTGAAATTCTCGCGAATAGATTATCGAATTGAAATATTTATTTTTCAACTTGCTAAAGTTGATATTTCGCCAAATTTCAAGTTGGTGAGTGGCCAGCTGTGCAGATTCGAATATTCTCCAATTTTATGCAGATTTTTCAATTGCCAAATCTACTATTCTCCAATTTTTAATTCATTCAACTGTTATTTTGTCAATATGAATCCAATTTTGTCGTAAGTTATTTTTAATATTTTTTTGCATGAATTGTTTTGTAAATTTTATTGATGATTTTATAATTTTGCGTGATTAAATTTATCTAAATTTTATTGAGTTTTATTTATTTGGATCGGAGGAACTTGACATTACGTTTTTTAAAAATGTTTTTTGACAATAAAAATGAGCAATATATTATGAGATATTGGTTTTTTTTTTTTTTAAATAAATGTTAGTTAACGATTCTCGACCAATATGCTTCATGAACTTTCCTCGGAGAAAGCGGGTTAGACACAATTCTTTATTTAAATTACATTTTTGGGCCTTCCTGCAGAAATTACTTTTAGTAAAAAAAAAATGTGTTTTTTGTGAAAGAAATGAGCAAAAATTTATTGTCATGTTCTGCTTTAACCAGCAGAAGTATGTCAACGAGTATTTGACACTTTAAAAAAAAAGTTGCGACTTGTGAAGCAGTGGCGTCCGCGTAATTCCTCGTAATTACGCCGTTTCTTTCCTCCATGCCTATCAAACCAATGCGGAGATGCTTGTTTACGTTTAGTTGGTTAAGATTTCATCAGATGTAAGTTAGTATTGTTAAAATGATCGTGATTTTTCACAAATTAATTAAATAAAATATAATTTTCGAAATGCGTTTCAATTTAATATTCATTATACTTCGATAAATCAACCTGCCACCTGCCCCTCACATCTTGCCACAGGAATCCAATCAAACCACTCGGCAACAGGTACTCAAATTATTAAGCTGCGCTATGGTTCGCATTCCCATCATCGTTTTTTCTCTCGTAACTTTTACTACATCCACAAAAGAGAGACGAGCCGGTACAATAAACAGATACACCCTTCTAGCAACGATATTCAAACCAAACTCGAACAAACAAACACCTTCATCGTATAGACCGGACACGACAACGAGCGGTAAAACTATTGTAATTTCAACTCGAACCGCTGTAGCGAAACTTTGCCATAACAAAACTTCAGTCGCACACCGAGTCCATCGTCTCGACCATATTATCTAGCGAGTGAATTTCGACGTAAATTAAAAGAAAGGTCAGACGACTACGAAACGTCTCACTTCGCCTGCGCAAAGTAAACTTCCTTAATTACGTCCACTTCGTCGGGATAGTTTTTGAAATCAGCGACAACGACCCGACCAGTATCTCGTCTCTCGTTTCCTTTGCAAAGGTTTAATACACTATGTACACTCGCAGGCGAGGTGAACCGACAACACGCTGAGCTAAAATTATGTATTCGTTGGAATAGTACACCGAAATGTTTCATTATAGTTCGTAAGTTTATTTCGAATCCGATGAAAGTACAGCAAATAGTATTACGCAAGTATGAGTTTTCGCAACCGTGAACATCACACAAAGGAAACCAGCACCTAGAGAGAGAGAAAAAAAAGGGGTACGCGATTTGTCGACGATAAATGAGACGCTCCTTAGTTATAATTTTTCGCCAACCGTTTGGGAATAGCGTCGAGAGAGCCAAACGAATGGGAAAGTTCGCACCAAGGTACAAGATAACTCGCACAACTGGAGGTGTAGAGAAGGGACCGACAACAAATCTCGTTCAGCTCATTCACGCAGGTAAATTAATGATAAAACAGGAGGTCTACACACGCACAGCAAAAACACCAAAGAAGATACATATTCGTGGCAAATACTCGAGCTTGATTTGTTACGTGTGCGAAAGCAACCTCCCCGCTCTGTTTTCCTCTCGTTGACTATGGCTGAGCGAAGACCGAAGAGCATGAAACGAGCCGCGAGATACCCGCCTTCTGCGACAACAAATTTGAGTCTTTATTTCATCGTAAATGATCACAAATTTACAGTGTGCTCGGTCCTGCGACTCTAAATTAAGTTTCCGTACTTGTTTGTTTAACGCTCTCGAGGGAAATAACGGCGCATTGGTTTTTCGTTACCTTTTGTGTATGTGTGTATTGTAGATAGGTACATGGATGGTATGTATAGCCTAGACTATATCGTTGCGTACGTAGGTGGAAAGGGTAGGTAATGGAGGGCGATACGGGCTGCTGTACGGGTACCGTGAGAGACTGCGGGATTCGCGCGTTATCTGTTGAAGTTTTCATTTACTTAATGAGAGATTTATTGCATGATTTATGACGCGAACCTTAACAGCAGCGCAGAGATGTCACGAAATTCCATTTTATGGTGTATGCTATACGATGGTGAAGCGAAACGAGCTCAGGTATGGTGAAGTGAGGGGGTTCAGCAGCCAACCCGGCCATCGAGCTGAACTTTATTTTTGTAGCTTCATTGCAAGTTCATCTGAATACGGACGGGTCAAAAAAGTGAGTTCCTCGCAAAATCACTGATTAATATTTCGTTCGACAGAATACAGAGTACGTTTTTGGCAACTCTTGCCGTAAAGAATGCCAATTTGACGCATTAGAATCTTCCAACGATCCAGCAGCAGCATCATTTGCCGAATAAACAGAATCACATCGTGGCAGTAAATTTTCAGATTCTCATTCTCAAATGAAATTTCAACCATCAAATCACGAATTAATCCCCTATCGTCGACAGTTTCACGTAGTTGTTTCGTAATCCTCACCGACGAAATAAAAACCCATCGACGAAGATATCCGAATTTTTACTATCGTTTGATGAATCAAGTGTGAAAAATATGATGAAAGCCGAAAGATGTTGTAGCAAGGGTACCGAATGTACATATAACTGAGTATAAAATGTTGATAAATATCAAGGGTAGTATAAAAGATAAACAGCGAAGAAATTCCTATCGTGGGACGAATAAAGTATATTACGATACGTATAGTGAGAAACTTTGCGAAATATACACGTCGGCTGATTACTGCTGGCGTTACTGGCTGACTGGATGGTATGGCTGTGTACCAGGCTGCCGATCTAGCTCGCCGCTTATTTTCTGTCACGTAGTAAACGCTCTGTATATATACACGGTGTAATATAACATTCTTTCGTTGTATTTGGAAAAGATTCTTTTCGAAATGAAATAACTCGGAAAATTTTCAATCTACATGTAAACAGAGTACGCAGAAAAGGAAAGAATTCGCGGAATTCACCGAAACGCAAACGTTCGCGAGATGAACATAACAGATGGGGTGGATCGAATTCAATTCCAAGGGGCATGCTGGCGGTGAAGGGATGGAAAAAGTGGTATTTCACCGATCGAACCGGGGAGCTTTTTAGTTAACCGATGTCGGTTACTGTGTTTCCTCAGTCTATATAACGACAGAACGAGACGGTTTTAATAGTTTAAAAACTATTCCGAGTAACTGAAAACTGCATACGATATTGTGAGTACCGCCGAATCTAATGTAGAATTTTTTCCAATTTTCAAAAAAATGAGGTTTCGATGGTAAAGTTACAAAATTCAACAATGCATGCCTTCCTACTGTCGAAATCTCAGCTCAATTTGGGTAAAATAAAAAGGACTAAATATGACGAGTGCCCCTCGAAAAGTACATCTAGAACGGAAGGTGTCGTGACTGTCATGTCACACAGTCGGGTCTTCTGTATGAAGTAAAGTGAATCTATGCTCAACTTCGAAGCAGAATCGCTCTGAAAAGTATCATATTAAATGTATAGAGCAAAAAAAATCGACAGACGACCAGATTCTCAAGTTTTTTTTTTTCAAATTTTGTTTTTCATTTCACAACTTTTGTGCCATTTGTAATTATTTTTTATTTTTTCAATTTTGTTAGGTGTTTTAAAAATTTAATTTTTATATTTTCTCATTGTTTTCTGTTTAAAGATATTCATTCTCAACATCAACCCCTCTTGCACCTCCAACATCAAGGGATCCTCGGAGGAGCAATCAATTTTTGCCGCGCCCTGAAGGGGCTGAAAAACTTGAATCAAAGACATTTTGTAACTTTTCCAACTTCACTGATTTTCCTCAAGCACTACAATATTGAGAGCATCAGTTTCAAAGTCAATTCAACATAGACTAACAGAAGCATTGAATTTGTTGGTTTTTTCAATCATTAATTCGTTATGACGCCGAGACGAAGCTCCTCAGTAAAATTTAAAGGTCGTGATAGAGTTGTAAAGTCAGATTACATGATTGATAAAAAGAAAAGCCAACTCAAGACATGGAAAAGAATAATTTACAAAGAAAGCTTGTAAGTTGGAATCATTTTTTTTTTTTTTTGCATTACTGTACATCCAGAGTATTCAATACAATCAGTATTACATTTCTTATTATTCGTAGGTAGGTATAAACCTGTACCGCCAAAGGTACCTGGATGTAAGCATTCCAAGAACAAAACCGCATTTCAGTGTGATAATCTCACATTCAAAGATGTCGAAAGGTTTCATAAGACTTTGTATATTTAAAAAAACACGAGTTACTTCATCAGCATGAACTTTTTTTCAAAGGACTTTTCGTAATAAGAATTATATCATTAGAAAATTTGAAGAATGATGTACAAGTCAACAAGAATAGCTTTCAAATCAAGTATTCGTTTGCGGAGTGTCTTTCCGAAATTTAAACCAACTCCGTTTTTATACGGCAGTGGAAAGAATGATGAGCAAACAGATTCAGTTTGCTGACGGGAAACAATTCAGAAAGTAAGTTTTGTTGAAAATTAATTAAATACCCACGATAATTTGAAAAGCAATCCAAAAAGAAAAAAAAATGAAAAATATAACGTTCAATAACAACGAGAGAACGAAAATCTATCGAGAAAGATGTACAGACGTGCTTGTCTGCCCCCTCCCTGTGTACATTACAACACGAATAGAAACTTCATTTCAAACAATATGCAAGTAAACGATGAAATGAAAGGCTGCAAATGAAACAAAGCTCCGGTAAGATAAACAATAAAAGACGATAAATCTGAAAATACAAAAAAAAAGCTCGCTATTCTTGGTACCGCTGCTTCTCCAAATACTATGTACAACCTCCGCTAAGCTGAAAGCACGCCAGGCAGTTCCCCAAGGACGTTTTCGACGATTTATCGTTACATTTCCAAACCTTTTCCCTTTAATAATTTTCTTTCTCTTCTTTCTGTTCTCTCGTTCTAACTCCAGCGTTGTATGTAGTACGATACTCCTTCACTCTTTTGAAACTCTTTCTAGCCTTCACATTTGACTCCAACAAAAATTGGTTCAAAAATCAGCAAAAATTCACTTTTTTTGTCAATTTTTGTGAACGGGTTTTAGGGTTTGATGAATATTTACTTACTTAGTAAATGATTTTTAATTTAACGAAAAGTATTCCAACTTGAGCGAAAAAAAATATTTACTTGAATTATTGAACGCGTTTTGTGATATTCCACCCATTCTAGCAGACTTTTTTTTACAGGATACGCGAATTCAGCAAATGAAGGAGTTGAGCACACAAAACTTGTAGCTGTGCAAAAATTGAAAGTATCAGTAAACATCGGCTATACACAGTATAGTCAGAAAGTTCCCGCAGTGAACCCATTACTTGAGAACTAATTGAGGTATCTTCAAAATTTTTTTTTTATTATTCAACATAATACCCATTCTTCAAAATACACTCGCGAGATCATTCCAATAAACTTTGAATTACCCTCTGGAACGACAAATGTGAGATGCTGTTGAGTTGACGCGTCATCCCAACTTGGGTATCCAAAATTGAGGAAAATCTGGTGCCTTTCATAGTTAATTTCAACTTAGGGAGTAAAAAAAAGTTGCCTGGAGCCAGATTTGGTGAATAAAGCGGATGATTGATGGAGTTAACCTCCCTTTTAGCCAAATATTGACAAACGCAAAGGTGTGCAAGAGAGGGTGCATTATTGCGCAGCAAGAACCAATTGCCCAATTCCAGTAATTACGGTCTTATGCGACGAATTAAACAGTTTACATCGTAATTATAGAATTCCCCATTCACTGTCATATTCGCAGGAACAAATTTATCATGAATAATGCCTTTATAATTGAAAAAAGAAATAAGCATTGTCTTTGTTTTTGATTTCACAACCTTCACTTTTTAATTTTTTTTTGAAATTGATTGTACCAGCCATACACAGTCCTCCCTGACAAATTATCATCTCCATTCGCTTTTCTAACCAGCTTGACGGTTTCTGTATGAGTTTTGTGAAGTCGAACACAAAAATCAAAAGCAGAGCGCCATTCAAACTTTGTGGAACCTGTTTACATGAAAAATTACGATGACATGGAATAAAAACTTCACTCAGTAAAATCATCAGAAATGTTATTAAATATGCTCCGATTTTGAAATTTTTTTTTTCCTTGGATAGAGGAGACTTCAAGCTATTTAATACAACTTTTCCCTGATAGATAGCGTTGTTCATTCCCGAGTAATGGGTTCACTGCGGGAACTTTCTGACTATACTGTGTATGAGAGATTTTATAAAACGAGCGGAAAGTTGGATAAAATTTCATAACATTTGATCTAACCACTTGATAAGTTTGGTCAAAACAGTCACCTATATCAAACGTGATCTAAATTGATCAAACAGGGGTGAGACCAGTCTATCCACCTAGATATCATTTGATCGGGGTTGATAAACTTTGATACAACTGTGCTAAGATTTCTATCAAAATTGATCAACTTTTATTTAACTGTAACAATTTTCATCAAAAACAATCAACGTATCATCGCCAGACTCCAGACTGATCTTCAGTCCTCTATTGGAGAAATTCAATAAATTCGCACAAATGAGAAATCAAAAGCCAAGACAACAAATCACTGCTTCGTGAACAAAGGATCAAGTCCCACTACTCTTGAAAAAAGTCCATCTCATCGCAAAACTTCTCACAAGCAGGATGGAATTTTGGCTCGAAGATAAACTTCTCAAGTCTTATAGTCTTCGGAACCTCGGCACAGCTCGCGAATTTATTACGACTTAGTACACTACATATAACGAGAAAAGCTCTCAACATTGTACAAAACATCGTCTCTGCCATGCCACCGATAGCTGAAACTATACGTCACGACGGAAGATTACAGGAAACCGCAATGGTA
Organism: Planococcus citri; assembly: GCF_950023065.1. Taxonomy (NCBI): domain Eukaryota; kingdom Metazoa; phylum Arthropoda; class Insecta; order Hemiptera; family Pseudococcidae; genus Planococcus; species Planococcus citri. The sequence continues at coordinate 56,129,989 of NC_088677.1, read as the reverse complement.
TATTACGAACACTGCGTTTTCGAAATACAATGTACGCACAACACAGCGGTTTCCAAGCAAACTCCACCACGTAGCTTCGTCGGTCGCCGGATAATACGCCGTCGTGATTTCTCTCCAAACGGAGGAAGTACATCACTATAAAATTTTGTGATGGTAACGCCGCGGCTTCCTTTCTAAGTTGTTTCATTTCACCGAAACACAGTGTTTGGGATTCGTTTCTCAAATCATATGCACAGCGTAGCAGTAAAATTTTGATGAGTTTGAAGAAGAAATTTCAGCTTTCGGATTCACAAAATACGCCGAAAATAGGTCAGTCGTTGTTCATTTCCAGATTACTCTTGGATTTTTGAAAAAACCATTAAAAATAATCAAAATATACAATTAGTTTATTGGATTTTGACATATTTTATGGCAGCAGCAGGGGGGGGGGGGTTAAATCTACATATTAACACATTCCTTCAAGTTGTACCATTTTTGAGTAGATGTATAAATAGACATAGAGCCAAGTTGAGTGAAAAATTCCCTTGACTTGTCACGAACTAGTGCGCTTACTCTAATCGTAAGTTCAGAGAACAAATCAAACACAATTCTTCTCATTTCTCAGGCTCTCGACGTTATTTCGCGAAACAGCACCATGCACACATAGGCAAAATCGTACATATCCTACGATAGCATTTACGTAAAGCCTATTCGGCATTTTTTATACGCGGAAATGGCGTTTCCTATCCACTACCCAGTACCCATACGTATAACTTGCAAGATTACTACCACCACAGCTACTCTACAAGATCCGAAGAAAAGGGATAGGAGAAAAAAATGCCGCAGACACTTTTATATAAATTTATTGTTTTGCTCGTCTATTACATTTTGAAAGTTTTAGCGAAAATGTATAGTGTTTTGGATCTATAAAGGAGAGAAAAAAAATTTTCTCAAATAAACCAGGCAATAAATTTGGTATTTTTTGCGCCGTCTCCCCGTTTTATGGTAGATTACCGATATCGAGGAAGATTTTCGTTCATTTTTTTTTTTCGTTTCGGTTTTCTGTTTTTTTTTTTTTTCATTCTCTCCTTTGGTCGTTATTCTGCGTGGTAGAGATTCTGTCTGTTTGGTTTATTGAGCTCGACATTGGAGCAATTTCTTCGTTTTTCTCTTCTTTCGACCCGAAGTCGTCGAATCGTAAGCTTCCCCAGCGGATAGAGGGGACAAAGGGTTATAAATGCGTTGAACGAGATTATTAAAAGAATTATGAGCGCGGATAGATTTCGCGTAAATAGAAGATTATCGACGTGACCGACCTGGTTGGTATAGATTTTTGATTACTTATAAGTAATGTAAGTAGTATTTTTGTAACGACCAGTAAAGTTTTTCTGACGTGCGAAAGATATTTGGGCAAAACAGCGCAGATTTCCACTACAATGGGTATTCCCAACCACTTCATATAATATAACCATCAGCATAATTCATATTTAAAAAAATCACTTCCCCATTCGTACCAATTCTTCCCGCATTCGAGTACGAATTATCACACCTTGCTCGTCAGCTGAAGAGAAATTTTAGGTACCAGATTCGAGACCGGGGGGATGGTGGAAGAGATATGGTAGTTATGCGGTGGTGGCGACGATGGCTGGCGTTTCGTTATTACCATTTAGATTGCCAACTTTTTTCCCTTTCTTTATCGTTTACCACCTACCTTCAAAAATGAGAACAGTCGTTGTTATTTAGGGGCGGAGGCGGCGGTAGTGAAAAGGATTTAATTCCGGGCCATTTAAGCTTCCACTCTGATTAGAAAAGGATGACGCTAAAATGAGTTTAATTTCCACTTCTACGGATAAATGGTGAAAATTCTTCATCGGCCAAACGAAAAACACTCTATAAGCGAAAAAATAATGTGAAATATCGCTACAAACGGTTCTAAAATTCGACCAAAAAAAAGTAGGTACTTTGATGGAAAAAAATGCATTCAAATTAAGAAATTGAACAAAGGGAGACACAAAACTTTCCAAAAACGTGATTCAAATTATCAATTTTTTATAAAAAATTTGTGAAATTTCAATGTCATATGATTGGTAAGCAATAATTTTACAATAAATTTAAAAATTAAAAAGTTCGTTTTTTCCCTGAAAAGTGATGAAATATCCTGAAAGGTAAGTATGCTGTACATAATATAAAACGTGAGAAATCTATGTGTGTATGAAACGAAGATGGATGCTGTTGCACCTAAACCAAGCCACGAAATACCTAAATCTGTTGAGGAATCTGACTCCAAAAAAGTTGACGATCCGAATCCTCCAGGATTTGAAAAAACTCCAAGAGAATCAACGAAGGCCCCCCAAGAAGATCCAAAAATGCCGAACAACTACCGAAAAAGTCATCAGAGACACACGAATCAGAAGCGAAAACATTAAAAAAAAAAAAATGAAAAATTTGCCAAAGTCTTCCAAGAGGCAAAAGACTTCGTTGTCAAAATGTAAATTACAAAGTCGGAATATTCTAGAAGCGATTGTTCACATTGTAAAATTTGCAATAAGTTTTGTTTCGCTGAATCAAGATCAGTTGCATTGCAGAAGAACAAGAAGAAAAAAGTGAGAAAAAAGAATAACGAACTCTGCTCATCCCTGTAATTTTGCACTGGAAGTTTTATTTGCTCGCGTATTTTGGATTGCGATTGTGTCAGCTGTATTCGAATCGAATGGAAATTAAGGTTTCTTCTGTGCTAACAAATATGGTGGAAAACTTGTGCCAAATAAGAACTCGCACGTACAAGTTTTTCCTCGCTACGGGTTTTTCTTTTCGTTTTTTCCTCTTTTACCTCCATCAGTCGGATTTCGTCTCATCTTCGCGTAGGTAGGACGAAGTGGTACTTTTACCTACTTCGAAAACATCGCCATCAGCAGACGAGTTTATTCTTGAGGTGTACGAGTATAAAATACATATAGATATTGATTGACTGTAGTTTTCCACCAGTTCTTCTACTTGGTCTACTTTTGACGTTTGTAACCTCATCTTTTGCATGTTGTAAGGCAGCACATGAATGGTACATAGACTAGCGCGAAAATTAAAATAGCTCACATGGAGCTTCACAGAGACCAATATAAAGATAAGTCGAGACGTTTCTACGAGCTTATGGTTAATTAGGTCGCTATATGGGTCAAAGTGGCCTCTCTCAAAACCTCCATTCTTATACCTTTGGATTGTGGCATTAGAGTGAAATCTTTTTCGGTGCAATATCCGCTGCGAGTTAATTCAAAGGTACAGCAAATAAATTGATACTTCTTTGCCAAAGCTCGTAGTAAAGCCGATGATGAACGGGCCCGCGTAATAAAGGCTTTTAGTAACGGTACGAAAGGAGGGGAACACAAAATAGGTATGGAGTTAAACGAGATTACCTTAAAATCTGGTAAATTTCTCTTCTCGTGTGTAGGATGTAACCACCATCGTGTTTGGTTCAAGATTACAGATGTGGTGCAAGATGATGCTAGGTACATGCAAGCCTCGTATATACTCAAGTTTTTGGTATTTGGAGGAAATGCAAAGCGAAAATCATCCCTGTATAGTATCGAACGATGCTGCAGAGATAACGAGCAGTGTACGAGTGAGATGGAAAACGTACTTACTAGTGCTTTATTATTAACATCGCAATGTTTGTTTTTCGCAGATTAAACGTCGTTTTGTTATTACACGGTAAATCGTTCATTTGCTAGGTTGCTCGCAGAGTGTATTATTACTCTTAGAGTATTATAGAGCGACTGAAAGCGTTTTAGAAGCGGAATTTGTCGTCGACGAAATTGAAGATGCAATTAATTGTACCTTCGATGTTGCCGTCGTCGAATTGCGTTTTCCAAATGCTTACAGTTCGTACTTAATACGTCTCTTGAAGCAGTATGTAACATTTCGAACGACTTAAAAAGAAGATTTACAGAGTATAAGAACGAGAAGGAAGATTTTCAGTCTGCTAAAAGCGAACATGTATTTTCATAATCTTTTGAGTAATTTCATGTTGCTATAGTTAATTAGGTTATCGATGACCTTTTTTTCCCCTTAAAATTGGTGATTTGGTTTGGTGCATTCAAAAATTAAGATGATGGTGTTTTTCCACATCAGTCAGGAATCACATTGTTTTCATGTTTTGGTAAATTCTAGATTGGAATTGAATTTCTAAGTGCTCTTCTGTGTTTTTAAAACGGAAAAGTAAAATATTCCGTCAGTGAGTGAATTTTTTATGGGTACTTAATTGTGAAACGTTTGTAAGAAATGGATCTCCCAGTTTCAAGTTTCAACATTAAAATGCCCAGGACGAGTCAGGATCTGAGCTCAGGATAAGATTCACTCGTTAACATCATTAGGACCTACGAACGAAAAGTACGTGTAAAACATATTCGAAGGCTAAATAGTTTTACAAAAATTGAAAAATTACTCTATTTCTGCCTTTTTCGGTTTTTATCAACAAATTATTCTCTCCATGTCTTAATCAAGATTTGTAATGTCTTGAAACCAAAAAAATAATAAAAATGAAAAAATCCCGCTCCTGTTGTCGAAAAATCGACTTCAAGTGGCTGCACTGACAATCCACTTGAAATTTACCAAATTCAGAGGTGGTAAATTACGTGGTAATTACCCGTAATTTCGCCCCCTCGATTTCAGAAGGATAGTGACCTCTTTGGAAGGATGACTCACCCTCTGAGTTGGTCAACTCTTAAAAATGGCCACCAAAAATCCTCTTTGGCAATGTCTCAGACCCCCACAATATACTTCTATTCCTCTTAGCTAGAACTCTGCCATTTTGCCCTTTGCATCTTAACTGACAACAAGTGTGTTCTTAGTAAATTTATTTGACCTTTCAATTTTTGCTATATTATTCAAAATTTCCAATGCCAGAGACTCCAAAGGAACCGGAGATGGAGCAGGACGCGACTAAACCAACAGTGAGTTATTTCAAATATATTTGTGTAGTAAAATGGAAATTGTAGATTTGTCAGTAGTGCACATGGTGCACTCAATTTTTACTCGAGGTCTTTTCCGGCTCCCTGGGTTAAGATCCCCCTTCTGGATATTTAGAAATTGCTTTAGGACCCTAAAAACGCTTCCACTAAATTCCTCTGCCTTTTTTAGTTAAATTACACTCACTTAGTTTCAATGAAACTAATTGGGCCCTGTGTTCTTTTTCTGCCTGCCTTCCCTTTAGGTTCCGGACGCCGGAGTAATTGATCCTGACAATTACTCAATTTATATAGAAGATAATTATTATTTAGAAGAGTTACCTTATTATTTGTTTGAACCAGAAGATTCATTATTTAGCATTAGCAGGCAGGAGAAATCTTATTTTAATCAGGTAATTTACTTGGTAATTTCTTTAAACTTGTGCTCGTATCGAGATTCATATTGCCCTTACTCAAATTAGTCAAAATTTCCCACACCTGTCTTCATTTGGATACGTTATATTGCCGTCAAAGCTTCCTTTTTCATCAGTGCCCGATGTCAGACCACCAAGCTCATATTCGGATTCTACGCACTTTTTCAAGTGAACATCTTTCCCCGATTTTTGATTTTCGAAACTTCAAAAATCAAGGAAACTAATTTACTTAAAAAAATACGTAGAATCCGAAAATGACCTTGTTTTTTTTAAACATAATACTGATGTTGCCACAAACTCGTGAAATAGGGCGAAAATGGTCTTTTTTGCAAATTTGATCATCTCTCCTGACTACAAAAACAACTCAAATTGAAAATTCTCACTCTGTTTTCTGTTTTAGGGTCTTAACTATCGATTAAGCCCATTTTCAACCCACACACAAACATGCCGTTGCCTAGTGTTATTAAACATTAAAATGTCTTTTTTCAATGGAGCACTTCGAGGGACTAAGTCCAAAACCTGCCAAGTCCGTGAAAAATGAAAAATCGTTTTTTTTTATTTTTCGTTTCAGCAGGCAGACTCCGCTGCACCAGTGTAGCCACCCAGAATCGCGAAATATCGAAAATTCCCTCTTTTATTCCCATTTGAAGAAAACCTGGTATAAGTCCATAAAAACTGCTATGTCCATATTCTCAATGTCAACAAACCATTGCCAAAGAAATTTAAAGCGTGCATGTTTTAATTTAGTCTTCAAGACGTCTTTGATCATTATTCAGTGGAAGTGAATTAATTAAAATAATATTAATCATTAATTTGGCGTTTTATTTCATCTGAGCTTTGTGCTGTTTTCTTCGAAATGTAAGTACTGATTGGTAAATTCTCAATGTTTACTTCCATCAAAATCAAAATCTTTCATCAGAACAAATGGAAGAAGTTGAAGAAGAGGTACTGATCTTTGGAGAAGATGATGATATTGTCAATGATGTGACCAAAGAATCACCTGTTATCATCAATCCTACTCCAGAAGCTGCCGCTGAAAGTTTGGCTCCCATTACCTCAACGACCGAAAAAAGTTCTAGAAAACGATTTTGCCGATGATTGCCACTACCAAATACAGAGAATCAGAATCGTAAAAAATTGAAGAACTATAATTTACGTGAGAAAGGTGATACGTACTTCGGAGTCAAAAAATTGCAGCTGAATGACAGTGGTAAGATTCCAAAATAATCATCAAAACACTACCAATGACTTACGAATGAGAAGGAATTGGGAATGTTTTTTCGCTCTCCTGCTAAATTTTCTGCGATGGACTTAGTCCCTCGACTTCATTTTTTTAATACCCATCGATAAAATCATCAAGTCGCAACCTATATAGGAAGCAACAAACAACTTGAGCAACAGAATCAAAAAAGTTTGATTATGTTGCCTGTGTTGCCTTGAATTCATCTCATCATTGAACTGTCGTGTCACTGCCTGTTCTGTCTGTCTCGTGTTGGTGTTCTTAATTAATGTTCTATGTACGTATTTGTTACAAATTGAGTTTAAATGGTCTTAATTAGTTCTGCAATGGCTATAGAAAGTGAGGTGGTTATCGCTAGTGTTCAAATCTTTCCTAAACCAACACAAGCTACAAACTTTCGATTTTACCATGCAAACAGTAAGCAAAACTCAATTCCATTTCAAGTTCGAAGTTCATTCGAGTACTAGGATTTTCAGTTTGATAAATTAGTCACGGGGAGATGATCGTGGAAAATTAAAACTAGAACAAGTGAAAAGCAAAATCATCACCAACGAAAATATCAAATTTTCTTGCTTCGATTTTTACATAATGCAATCAAGGATAATAAACCTATGCTGCTGGTGGCCGCTAGAAGTGATCAAAATGTAGCGCCATCAGGAATATCAAAAGACACGTGATAACTGTTTCACTTACATCTGGAAGTCAAATTGTTGATTAAGAAAGTTTAGTTGCAGGAGAAATATGGTAAATTTTTGTTTTCAAAGCTAAATATAAGAATAATTAAATACTTACTCGATACTCGTTAATTTCTCCAGTTATACCTACATATGTACTAGTTTTAAATGTTTGACTTGTGTATAAAAGTGATCTAATGCGGTTTTGGCTCTTATTATTTTATTTATTTCACTTTAATTTTACTTTACGAGTGTCGTCGTATGTTGAGCAAAAAAAAAGTTATTATTTTTGAAGAGGACGTAATTTTGGACCACCCGAGGTGGCAAACCTGCTCACGACTTTCTTATTCGGTTTCAAAACTTCGAAAATCAAGTTCACTTATTAGTTGGAATAGTTGAAATGAAAATGGATTCCAAAGAAACATCCATGAAAATCGATTATTTAAAGGACAAAAAAGTAATTGAAATGAGAGAATTTTTCAAAACCCAAATCATCTTCTCATTGTCAGCCAATTTAATCTTTCGTGATTTTTGTTTCGTTGTCGACCTGCTTTCATTTCACATGTCGATGTGATCATCTGAAAAATCTAATTAGTTTAAACTCCCCGCGTATTATCTTTCGATCATCCACACATTCAAAGTAAAAAATTGAAAAGCAACAACCACGACCAGAAATCCAATCTCTCTTTTCTTTCCTCTATTCGTGTAAAATACACTCGCTCAAATCACCGACGAATTATCGTGTTATGAAAACCTCTCTATCGAGGATACCGAGTCAAGTCACCTACCCCAACGAGAAGCGAAGAAACCGGGGGTGAAAAAGATGGAACGCGATAAAGCGGGCAAAATAATATACCGAAGGTAATATAGCTTCTCGTAGGGTGTTTTCCTTTTTCGCTTCGCTTTTCAACTTGATAAAACTATAAAAAGAAACATAACGTAAATGTTAATGTAAAAGTTCAGGTTAACTTTTGGCGGCATGGAAAGACGACGAAGACGATTGGCGGGGCGGCGGTGGCGGCAGCGCTGCGCGGCGAAAGCAGATAGTATTTTCAAATTCTCTTAGTCTTTTAAATGCTGGTGGTGCTGGAGCGAACTCATTTGAAATTTAAATGCAATATAATGGCAAATATATAAATGTCGAAAACCGGGGTTTTGCCATTATTTTTAAACGATAAGTGACTCAGATAAGCCAACGGCGTTTTTCAAGAAGTTCGCTTTTAAACTAGAATAAATATATCAATAGTTTTTCTTTTTTTTCTCCCTCTTCTTCTTCGATAGGAAATAAAGCGAAAAAAAACCATAAGAACGGAAAACCTTTCGCACACAAATACCACGGTTAGTTTAATACCGCTTAAGATGTGGTTCGAAGATTTCGTCATTTCGAATGTACGAGTAGTAGGTAGGTATACGTATTGGACTTTTAGAGAATTTTTCCTCGGCGTTTTGCACGAATGCAGCAAATTCGTATCCCTCGACACGTTCGAATTACCGAATTTGGATGCTGCTTACTTTTACTCGTATTTGGCACTCTATGGGACCCTAATAACGACAACGGTCGCTGAAATATACCTATACAGAAAAGGCTAAAAATCGAACATTAAAAGTTATCAAATTTTAATGCCATCATGTCCGTAAGCGTCACCTCGCTTGCACCTCTTCTCTACGTACTAATAGCAATACCGGAAATAAAAATAGAACATAGACATACAACGCCCCGCCAATTAGCACGGTACATTAATTAGATTTTTATCGACGTGCTGGTTTTTGTAGTATTTGGGTCCGTTTTAGAGAGTCGTGACGGGTCATCGGTTGCAAAACGTGGATGACGACGTGACGATGGACGGCACACGAGGTATATATGTAGAGTATGCTGCAGAGTGCAGGGGTTTAGCCAGCAGTATGAGGGGTGGCGTAGTATGGTGGTTTAATACCGACGTATATGGCCTTTTATAATGAACAAAAGTATTTGGGAAATTGGCCGTTTAGTTTTCGGCTTTTTGTGCAAAAGTATCCTTTCCTACTTTCCTACCTACCTACCTACCTATCTCTTCGCGAATACCTACGCGTAGTATAAAGAGAATAGAATTCGAATACATTTCTGCTTCACGAATCGCCTTTTCATCTGTAGGTACCTATCTAGATGAAAAAAATGCCAACAAAACCAACGACGATGATTACGATGAAACCTCTCGGCTCTGCTATCAAACTTTCAGCCAGAAAAGTGGGACTAATGTTAGGTACAACTACAATGTAGACGCTGACTAGGTAACATCGCATCGCTATCGTTCTTTTTGTACTTGAACGTGTTTTATTCGGTTCGTTGGCGAATAAGGTTTGATAATTCCGACTAGATATAGGTAGGTAAACTATGGGTAGCAAAACTATAGCTCCATACACCTATTTTAAAGATGCGCTCGGCAATTTCGCTTAATTACAAAGGGCCCGAAAGCCGTCGCGTCGCGGCCGGGCACCGCCGTACACACCGTAGTGAATTTCGATTCGAAATAAACTCGTATAAAGAATAATATATTGCCTTTATAGATTCATTTATCCTTTGGGTGCGTGTATTTTGCAGCTTCAGTATATAGCTGCATGTATTGGCAAAAGCGTTATCAGAATTTACAATTAGCGTAGGTATACCTCTAGCCTTCGGTATAGTAAACCGTTTACTCGTACTATTTATGGTGCGGTGTAATACGTGCAAATACATATAAAGAGGCAGGTACGCGAAATTACCTACTGTACCGTTGTATAGGTACGCTTAAGGTCGAAGATATCGCCAATTTGAGAAAGAGGCGAACGAGGAGGCGGTGAAATGGTCTAGGGTTGCGTTTGCACAACATACCTATCTAGCTAGGTACGTAAAAGCAGGTAATATCAGACACGATTTAATTTATCGCCCAAAGCTCGCGAATAACCATACCCGTTCGGGTAATTACAATTAAGTTGATTGGAAAGGAGAAAATTGGCTCATTTCGCTATATAGTTATTGTATCTGGTATAGGTAAAGTACCTCCGATGATGTAGGTATTAAAAATTATCTGTATTTTGTTTCTTAGGTAGGTAGGTAGCGGACAGAGCACTTCCTAGGCTAAAGTAATTGCCAGAATGTCCTGCTTTTAGCTTAAGTTGATAATTATACGTACAAGTTTCTTTCTACCGAGTTTCATTTTTAGATTTTGATTAAAAAAGAAAAGTTTTGGTTGTTTTTTTTTGTTCACTGATCTTAGAGGTGTTTTTGAAACTGGTGTTTTGTATCACTTTTGGCGAGTTTGTTCACAGATTTGCCAGTTGTTCTTGAAATTAGTGTTTTGGATCATTTTTGGTGAGTATTGTGTTGTTTTATTATTTTTTTTGTATTTGTTTTGTAATTCACAATTATTATAATTATTTTTTTGTTCACAGATCTCAAGAGTTGTTCTTGAAACTGGTGTTTTGTATCACTTTTGACAGTTTGTTCACAGATTTACCAGTTGTTCTTGAAATCAGTGTTTTGGATCATTTTTGGTGAGTATTGTGTCGTTTTATTATTTTTTTGTATTTGTTTTGTAATTCACAATTATTATAATTTTTTCTGTCACAGGTTTTCAAGATGGTTTCATGTGACTGAAAGAAGCGCGAACAGAATAGAGCATCTTACATACTGAAGAAATGCTCAAATAAAGATTTGCCAAATAGATGCAATCTTAAAAAATCTTCAAAGAAAGATTTGCCAAGTAGATGCAATCTTAACCCTTTCGAGATTCTCACAGTTTGAGTGAACCCTTGAAGATCCGGTGATTTCGTCATAAGGCATCACTCACTGCAAGGTTACAAAACAGAAAAAAAATCATCTCTAAAAAAATGTTCACGTCGCAAAAGAGAAAATTTGAAAAAAACTTTTCGCTCATTTGCCACTAGAAAAACGTCTGATGGAATGAAAAAAAGTGAATAAGTTATAAAAGTAACGACAATTAAAAATAGAAATCACCATATACGAGTATTTTAAAAACATGATATGCACTATTAAATTTTCAGGGGAAAAAATAATAAATAAAAACGCAAAAAAATGGGCAAGACGTATTTTCCAAAGTTACCAGTATCCAGATTTCGTTTATTTATTTTTCACCAGACGCCCATACTGGTAATTTCAGGAAATACTGCTCATTTTTTATTTATTTTTTGCCCGGAAAATTTAATAGTAGGCATCATGTTTTTAAAATACCTATCTAGTGATTTCTTTTTTTAATTGTCGTTACTTTATAACTTATTTACGTAATTTTTTTCATTCCATTAGACGTTTTTCTAGTCGCAAATGAGCATTTTTTTTTTCAAATTCATTATTTTGCTACATAAATTTTTTTTTTAGAAATGATTTTTTTTTGTTTTGTAACCTGGGAGTGATGCCTTACGACGAAATCACCAGATCTTAAAGTTGAGTTCTCTCAAACTATGAGAACCTCCAAAGGGTAAGAAGTCTTCAGCTTGAAAGAAAAAAACCAACATTTTTAGCTTTTAGATTTTGGCTTGTTTTCCATCCTTAACTTCTGCTCTTCTGGCAGGCAATCCATAATCTTCGCCAGATGAGTAGCAATATAATGAGACAGAATTTCGCAAATGTCAATGAAACATTGGATCAAATTCTGGCATCGAGTGCAGAAAACTGGTTATTAATGTCCCGAGTCCAGCACAATAACCAACAACATTTGCACTACTGTCATTACCACTTCGATCAAGTATTTAATTACCATTCTATTTTTATCTATTTCTGTCAGTCATATTTTTAAAAAATTTTAAATTATTATTGAAATACCTTACTAACTGTAGTACAGTTAAATTTGTAATCATGCCGACCATCCCGGAATTTTTACTTTATTTCCAGCACGCGATTAACAGCGCAGTACTGCCTTTTACCGAGTTACACCGGAGAGTAAGTAACCTTATTTTTTTTCAAAATAATCAGCCGTAATCGATTAATCCGATCAATCTGACCCGTCAATACCACTTTTCTTTTCAAATACTCAAAGTGAAAAAAACCTGCACAGAGCAAAATATAGCGTTCTATTCGCAAATAATTTCTCACCTTTCTTACTCATACGCCAACGTACTCCTTCTGTACAGATGATGGGTATCCTGGACTTCGATAAGCCCTAGCCGAATACAAATAGGCTCAATACGAGATGATAAAGTAATTTTCACTCGAGTTTTCTGCTACATTCCAGCAGCTAATCTTTGTATTATCTCTTCTTCTTAGTCATTACTCATGAAAATATCTAGGAGAAACATAAAGCAACAAGCTATAAACGTACTAATTCCAAAAAAAAAATTTGGAAGTCCGTGATCCACGATGCTGACCTGTTTTGAAACTTTGTAGGAGGAGCGGTGAGTGTACAGGTGTTTCTGACGTTAAATACGTATATGTTACTTGAACTCGTTTTGGCAAAAACGATCCAATTCCAAAACATAGTTATTTGAGCGAAAGATATAATTTTAGAAATTGGGGGAAAGAAGGTCTTGGATTTGGATGACAAAGTCATACATCTACGCAGAGTCTTAAATACATACTACCTTTCGGAACCGAGGTATTTTTCCTAAAACAGATTGGAATGGGGCTAAGCAAAGGATCACTATTTTTTTTAAAAATATTTTCTCTTCAAGGATTTATACCTCTCCTCCAGAGATATCTCCAGAACTAAAATTTTTTGTGAATAACTCCCAACTCAAAATGTAGGACTTCACCAAGTTTGGTCGAAATTTTCCGAAATTTCATTTTCACGAACCACCCAAATACGTAAGTATTTATGAACATTTTAACAATAAAGTTCACAACCTGATAATCGTCATTAAAACTTAAATATAAGTATCTAAAAAAAAAAAAAAAAAAAAAAAAAAATGGAGCATACAGAACTTCGACGTGTAAACCAATACTGCACCGGTAAATGTGCATAAAACTAAATAGTGACCCCTGATTGGCCAATTATCAAATCACGCACTTTTCTTATTATTATACGCGATCTTATCTCTCGTATTTATTTACCAGAGCTTCAATAAAAACAATTCGAAATGTCCTATGGTGAACAAATTAATCATACTTTTACTTCAAATGCATCGATATTCCTCAAAACTTCAAAACAAATCATTCTCAACAAATCTGAAGAATGCTAAATTGTGAGAGCTGATTTGAAAACGGAATACGATATACTAGTTTCTTGGATTCCCAAATTAAGTAAAACTCGATGGAATTTTTGTCGTTCTAATGGTACTCATATCATATAATTTCGTTGCAAATACGCTGAATCACCTCGCATGCATGAATAGCATATAAGGGTAGGTAAGGTACATAATCAACTAGGTACCTAGTAATAACAACAACGAAGAGACGACGCATCATCAAACATAAATCGGCTCTACGATTACATATACGTAAACAAGAAAAAATGAAGATTACACGTCGGATATAAAATTTTTTTATATTTCCTCTTTCGCCACTGCCGTTACCACCGCCGCCGCTGCCATCGCGTTATGATAAAATACTCGAGAAGCTACACTTAACGACGTCTATTTTTATGAAACGAGCAAAAAGAAATGATGACAAAGACGCTTGGGAAATAACTTCGGAAAAACGGTTTTAAACTAGAATTGTCGTTTCAAACGTACGGGGAATAACTTAAATAGAATGAAGTTATTCTCTGTAAATAAATAAAAAGAAAGAAAGAAAGAAAGTAGGAAAAAAACACAATTTAAAATATGACGAAAAAAGTATATAAATAATCTCATCACTTTTTTTTTCGCCAATTTTTTCTCAAAAAATTAGAAAAATAAAGAGTCAGTTGGTTATGTACCAGTACTACTGCAGCGAAGAAAAAGACGGTAATGAACCGAGGAAAAATACGTTCGGAAATGTTGCATAATTTCAACCGTGACAAATAGCTGGAGATTAATCGTTAAGAAAACGAACATTAGAGAAAGTCATCCTGCATCTATCACCCGGGTGTCTAGTATACTTTTAGCGACCTTTTTGTAACATTTTCATTATACCTTTTGTATTTTTCCAGAATGTTTTCTTGGCTAGGGTAAGAAAACGCGATGAATTTAAAAGCAGACTGTCCAGTATTTCAGATAGGTGAATAACAATTTTTGCTAACATAGCACTTTTTTTTTGAGACTGGACATTCTGCAAGTCAGAATCGTTGAAAAGAGCTCAAATTCTGAACATGGATTGAAGAAAACCCATTTTGTATCCAGTAAATTGATAAATTTTCAATGAACACGAGTTCATATCTGATGAGTTGATGAATGATAGATCACTGCAGAAAAACGCCCCATTAGTAGAGCCCTAGAACGAGCTACAGAATTAATTATTGAAAAAAATGAGTTAATAACGAGTTGAAATGTCTAAAAATACAATTTGATAAAAAAAATTCATCACGGTGAATGATATTATAGCTGAGTGAAAGTTCATTTATCCAGCTTATTTCTCAACTGTAACGTTACATTGCACTTCTAGGTAGTAGAAATGTATCCTGCAATTTACGATCAAAAATTTCCAATATACAAGGACAAGAAATTGAAAGAAAAGATCTGGAACAGTATAGCTACTGTTAATAGGGCTTTACCTGTAGTAGCCCACAAGTCAATCACCTCAGGCTGGCTCGGCGCCTTGATTTTCATAAAATTTCGCTGACAACTACATCATTCTCACATCGCTGCCGCCGTCACGCTGCAGTTTTACGTAATTCTACGTACGAATATGGGCACGGAAGCGGCAAAAAATGAAACACAATAAACGAAAGTCGGAAACAAAGCGTTGAAATAAGTCCCGGGTAATTATGCAAAACAAAAGTAATTAAACGCAAACGCTCTCCGAACACAGCGTTGTATAGGGCGTACACGATACCCGGGATCGAGGAACGAAAAATACCCGCACATCGTCGTCGCTGGGTTAAGGGTAGTGTGGTGGCAGCGACGACGATGGAAGCGCGGTCGAGGTTGAGGGAACAAACAGCGAGAGCGGAGACGGGCTAAACCCAAGAAAAACATGCCTTTTGGTATCTCGCAGCTCTCTTTTTCTGTACATTATACATACTACACAACTAGCAACTACCACATTAACGTCGTACATAGTTGGTGGAAAAACGTTGCAAATACGTACACATACACCCACACACTACCCTCTGCTAACACAACAACGCGAATTAGATACTTGTAATTTTAATTAAGAAACTTCCACGCAGTATACGATTACGACGATGACGACCAAGCTGAAACCAAACAAGAAGAGTAAGCGTACGGCTGTGTTGGAGAGTGAATGAAAAAAAAAGGCGAGCAAAAAACAAAATCGCTCTTGCGAATTAAGTTTTTAGTATTTCTTATATTTTCGCTGTTGTGGCAAAGTACCTAGCACCACTTCTTACTCAGCCTTCGAACATCTTAACGACCAATTCTCTTACTTTTTTTTTACGCTCGTTTTTTCACCATTATTCGCGAGTAATTTCGTTATTGCCGTTTGTTCGTCGTTATTACACATCATGTTCCGGGTACATTACCGTCGTATTCTTTTTCGATTACCTCCTCGTATGCAGTATCGTGAGACGAGAGACGTATCGCCGGAGTTTTTATAACACATGGTATGTAAGATAGTTTGTTTCATCCAGCTGACGTTCGACTGATCAGAAATGGCCAACTGAACTCGCGTAAAACGTCTCATTCGATGCTATAATCGCACAAGGGTATTCTGAGAGAGCATCTATACAGCTCTTGAGGTAACTGAACGAAATGACCATCCGATACAAACTGGTATCGTAATGAAAGAATTGGAAATTCTAAACTCAGGGGCGAAGAAACAATGATTCGAATATACCACCCAATTGCTTCAATGTCGCTCGAAAAAGATAAAATCGCAAATACAATTATTACGAACGGTTACGAAATTCGACTGAAGAAAACTTCGAAGTTCGACGCATTAGATATTTTAAGCGAATTACGTCAAATTAACGATATTAGTCAAAGTAAACAAAAACCTACATCAAACTGTTATCATACTAGAGGTCTATAGTCGTAAAAATAACCCTTAGAATAAACGGTGTTCCGCCGGCACATTTTATATAACATTCGTTAATTTCAACCCGCTAATAATACTATCGTACGATTTTCCCTTAGTTTTCAAGGAAACGGCGCATTTCAAACTATAACCCAGAATTTTCCAAGAATCAAAATCTCGTCGTGGTTAAAAAGAATTCATCTGTAGTATTTCGTATTCAGCGAACGTATCTCGAGAGTACACAGGATGAATAGAGATCGCAAAACGAGAAGGCGCCGCGAGGCGAGGCAAGTCGGTTTACCGCGATAAGGCAAACACGCCGCACTTCGTTCATTCGCTAGGTATCTCTTATTTACAACTTTTAACAAGCATGAAGTTAGATAAACTAAGGACGGGGGCTTTCAACATACTTTCAAGTACGTTTCACCGAGCAATATTTAGCAATACAGCGCATTTTTCCCAACACCAAATACCACCAAAATGTTACTGTAGTAGGATTCAAAAAAATCCTACCTGGGATTTCCACGAAGAGCAGCGTGATGAAGAGCGTTGAATCCGTTGTTGTTGGTCAGCATCATATCAGCGTTATGGTCCAAAAGTAACGTCAGCATGTCATCGCGTTTTTTTGCAATCGTATCGTGAAGAGGAGTATCTCCTTCTAGATCCTGAAAAATGAAATAAAAATTTATCAGCAACAAAATTTCAACAAAAAAAAAAAATCACTTGATTTTATTCCTTATAGGAACATACGACGAAATGAAAATTATATCAGAACTTTAATCGACGCCGTCGCACACGATCGAAAAAAAAAGTCATTTTACCTGCAGACTGGGGTGACATCCAAGTTCCAATAACGTTTTCACCACACTGCCATGGCCTTTATTCACAGCTACGTGTAACGCAGTCTGCCTTCGCTTATTTCTGGCATTCAAATCAGCTCCGGCACTAGCTAATAACGTCATTACTCCAGGTTCGTCACCAAAAGCTGCATGATGCACTGCTCTATCACCGTCTTTATCCTGTAAATCGAGGATACAATGAATTAATCACCACGAATTCATCGACAATACACTTGGAACATTTGAAATATCGCACCACTTCTTACCTCAACTTCGACGTCAGCTTTGTGGTGTAGCAGCATTTTAATCACTTCCAAATGACCATTTTGAGAAGCTGCTTGCAACGCTGTGTATCCGCCGAAGACGCCGTTTACGTCAGCATCGGATCGTCGAAGGCATTCGTCGCATTTTTGAATATCGCCGATGGCGGCTGCTTTGACCAGTTCTTCGTTAACGTCGCCGGTGATATGAGTTTCGAATAGCTTCTTCAATAATACACTCAAACGTTCTGTAAAATAATATATGATAAATATTAAAAAATTAGATCACATAATAGAAGTTAATCAGCACGTCGTCATAATTATCACTGATAACAAACATCGGCTTTTATCACCAGTCAGGTATGATGCGAATCATTCTGATTTACAAAACCTGATGAAAAATTTGGAATAACTTTTAGAAAACTTTCTATCGAAGACACTTGCGTTTTCAGAAATCGGACGTGCGTTTTCAGAAATCGGACGTGAATTGAATCAATGTGAAAGAAAATTGAATAAAATAAAATAAACAGACGAATAAAGCACAAAACTAGATTGTGAGAAAATACGACCGATTAACAAGACGTATTCAAAAAATTAAAATACTAAGATCGCATCGTTCATAAAATAAACAACATGATCATAAATCTAATCATCAAATACGAATAAAAATACAAAAAGTAATAATAGGATGGTCTTGAGATACATCCCAAAAACAGAATGCTTACCACCGCTAGATGATCCTGCAAGACTACCATCGGCAGAGGCGACTTTAGTAACTGCTAACGGATTATACGTCCAAGATGTACCGCATACGTCTACTTTCAGATCATTATCTTGATAAATCTGCAACACGCAGCCGATTTTACCCAACGTCTGCGAACAAATATTCGATTAGAATCAATCATCATAATCCTAGATTAAAATTGCGAACTGAAATTCGGCATTACCGGCGCCATAGCATCTGCCCATTCGCCATGACCCCTTTGAAGAATTTTAATCTGCTCCGCATCGCTGCATATTTGCACCAAATCACCTACGGCGAATTGTTGCGGTGTCAAATTCACATCGCCACTAATTGCTGCTCCTGATGTCATAGGAACCGGAACCTTGGTCAAAACTGCCGGGTTAAATGTCCATCTAAGGAGGAAACAACACGATTAAAACAATTGTCGTGTAATATTGGAAAATAACCTATAAACTGTACGCTTGAGTTTCACCCACCTGTTGCCGCTTGGATAGCGAACGACGATATCGTGATCTTCGTCGATACCAACGACACTACCCGTGTTACCCAAACATTCGAACATTCCGTCTGTCCAACCTCCATGACCCTGCTGAAGCGACTGGACGATTTCCAACTCCAAATCTACGTTTACCTGCGAAAAAAAATGAATCAATTAAAAGGTAATATTTTAATAAAAAGTGAATTTGTCTTGAAGAAGTAATTAAACGGTACATATTGAGAAATATACATTCAAAAGTGTTTCTCTAGAAATACTCAGTTCTAACTTAGAATTGTCTTAGATCATGCAATCTATACGATTGTGACTAAACTTTACTAGAAAAATTGAAGGGTACGTTGAAAATCAACGTCGAATTTCCAAAAAAAAAATAAGTATTTCTGTTCTTGAAAGAAAATGTAACAAGAAAAACAACAATGAGGCCACTCGAGAAAAAAAAAATCGTCAATTATTAAAAAATTGTCACGTACGCATTTCAACTGGATTTGTGTAAAAAAACACCATAGTCAACATTTTCACAGGAAAAATGAAAAAAAAAAGGAAGTTTTTGTTGCATATTCTGAACGCTAACCAAATTTGATGATGAACAATTTGCAGTCCCAAAAATAAATTTTCATCACCAAATTTGATTCGTGTACGTCACTTTGACCACCTATACAATTTGATGTTTTTGACATGGTGGATTTTATAACCAACTCCTCCACTAACCCCGAAGAAATGACCCTTGAGCAAACTGAGAAACATAAATTACCGATCAATTTTGATTCTACGGATTTTTTTTCTAATTTACGCCATTGTGCCGAAAAAGAGATTTATCATTCAAAAAAATCGAAAATTATAGAGAGGAATAATAATGAAACGCCAGGAAAAGACGGTTCATTGCACAGATAGAAGGCATCATAGCATAACAACTACGTGAAACAAAACTGCTAGAGAAGTAGTACCAAGTAGAATGCCGTAAAAAAAAACACAAAAATCGCACACAGTAGTTAAGACAATACCATAAAAATTGAATTAACAACACATAAGTCGACAATATAAACGATTAGTCAAGTTGACGTACTTGATCTCCAACGTGAAAATTGAAAGCACCTCCGCGTGCCAATCCTTGTTCGCCAAGCACTGGTAAATGATCACGATATACACTAATTCCTTTCGCATCATTAACAACTTTCAAATCGGCCTGAAAATTGGTAAATAAACGATTGAGCATTATAGCGAACATTTTCATAAACGATACAAAACAATCAGTCATACCATGCCTTCGAAGCCAACTCTATACAGATTTTTGGCGCCATTATCCCAAACCACATAAGCAGCCGACCGTAAGCTGGTCGCTGACCAATCTTGAATTTCGTTTACTTTACCGCGTCGACCATTTCCACCATCTTGATCTTCCCATTGCCAATCTATACCACGAACGACTCTGGCGCCAGGGAAAATACCTCTCACGGTGATTTTTTTACTTTTACGACGAGGATCGAGTAACGCTCTAATGAAAAAAAAATTAATAAATCACCAATACGAGAAAATTTCAAAAACAAATAGAAGTTATCTCATACCTCTCACTACCCGGTGTAGTAATTCGAGCGAAACGATGCCTTAATATGTGTTTTTCGCCGTGATAACATATACTACATAGGTCATAGTTTCGACAATCAACGCACTTCCATCGAATACCGTATATTGGCTGTTGTCTACATCCATCGCACATGGTGCCGTCATGTTTTACACCTATAAAACCGAAATAAAGTGAAATATCGCATCATCATTCGCAATACTTCGAAGAACTCGAAACACCTTATTATGTCTCACCTGTTGGAGCACTATCGAGTATTCTCAAATCGAAGGCGACCGAACAGCGATAATTAGCGGCCGTACCATTATCCCACATAACTACGACTTCTTCGGGTGATTCGAAATTCCTCACTGTGCCTACGTGACCGTCACCGCCATCCTGATCAATCGGCAAACAAAAACAGACGTGCCGTTACTGTCGTTCATTACGGGAATACGAGCACATGGATCATATATGAATATATGATGAAATTAGAAGGATTTCTACTCACCTGTTTACCCCATTTCCAGTCAGGACCACGAATTACTCGAGCACCGACACCTTCCATCATAAATCGGTTACATCGATTCGACGGTGCTCTCTCCATTGTGTGGTCCGGCTGGCGATTCCGAAATCAAACGCGAACACGTGAAGCAAACCGTAACATGCTGCCGTTTACGAAAATATACTCATTTCGAATGAGAATATTCTGAAATCGCGATCACGAACATTTCAAACCGACATTATGCGAGAATTTTGGAACGCGGACGATACCGATTTCGAAATTTAAAATAATTTTTTATATCATTTTCGCTCCATCACTTGAAAACTTGAAAAGAGAAACAAACAGATGATGTGCGTACAAATACAAGGCAACCGTACAAGAGGTTAGTATGGGCGAGCTGCAAGTGCAACCATGCAACTCAACTGCGCAGGCGCAGAACGCGGAACTCAACAAACGTGACGTCACATTCGACTGATGAATCAAGTTTTTAGTTTTTACTTCCGTAATTACCAATTATTTACGTTACGTTACGATTTTATGGATTGTTTCGATTTTTCTCCGTCAGGTGTCGCAACGATAAAAAAAAATCCTTCTGCAATTTTTGGTTTTTGAATTTTTTTCCTGATAACATTTTTTTGTTTTTCTTTTTTTTCAACATGAAGAGGGATCCTGTAATGAAAACATTGTGAGGAAAGAAACTTTTGTATGTGAAGTGGAACCCCAGTTTGTGATTAAACTGAAACCCTATAACATTTTTATCTATGTAAATTTTCATATGAAGTGGAACCTTTTCATTACCAGAAAGAAAATGTTCACATTGATGAACAGAACTGAGTTTGCATAAATTGAATCTTCAACTGAAGGTGCAACACAACTAACACAAGCCTAATCAATCCAGCCCTCTGATTTGCCTTTTTTTTCAACTCAACCCATTACCATTTATTAGTTTATAGTTTATCAATGCATTAGTTCGATAGAACCTCTGATAATCATAATAATATAAGTCATTAAATCTGGATACTTCACCAGTTCACCGAGCATAAGTAGTCATGATAACCCCAAATATTGAAAATTCAGGTGATAAAAAATTTCCTTTGTGGGTATGAAAGTCCATGATGAATTTGAGTGGTAGGTTATCATATGATATCCAAATTTTTGAGCTTTTTTCTTCATCTATATACTGACAGTGGTTGCCCTCCTACCAAAATTGCAAATTAAAAATTCTGATTACCCAAATTTTCGTTGATTTAGTTCACTTTGAGAATTTCTGTTGGGTAAACATGTCTGAATTTGAGTTAACTTGGTAGGACTAATGGAATGTGAATTTGAGAAAAATTTTTGCATAGATCAGAGCATCAATGAAAATTGATCCGATGATCCCTACCAAAATTTGTGATGAATAATCATGATAACCCCAAATATTGAAAATTCAGGTGATAAAAAATTTCCTTTATGGGTAATGAAAGTCCATGGTGAATTTGAGTGGTAGGTTATCATATCATATGATATCCAAATTTTCGTTGATTTAGTTCACTTTGAGAATTTCTGTTGGGTAACGATGTCTGAATTTGAGTAAACTTGGTAGGACTAATGGAATGTGAATTTGAGAAAATTTTTTGCATGGATCAGAGCAATGAAAATTGAAAATTGATCCGATGATGGCGATGATCCCTACTAAAATTTCTGATGAATGATCATGATAACACCAAATATTGGAAATTCAGGTGATAAAAAATTTCCTTTGTGGGTAATGAAAGTCCATGGTGAATTTGAGTGGTAGGTTATCATATGATATCCAAATTTTTGAGCTTTTTTCTTCATCTATACTCACAGTGGTTGCCAGTGCCGGTTTTAAGGGGGGGGGATTTGGGTGATAATCCCCCCCCCAAGAGGCCAGTTTTTTTGGAAAAAATTTTGATGCTATAAAGTGGGAATTTTCCTAGCATTTTTGCGCTCTTGTTTCACTGAGATGGATGCCGATTACAAACCGATGTTCATTTTTTCCCATATTTTTTGAGAAGAAGAGGCCTTTTTTTTCTTCTCAAGCCCACATTATAGGTATACATTCGTACATGATTTACTTTGAATAATACTTTGCAGGCAAATTTCAGTCACTGAGGTCCCTCCTTTTTAAAAATTAAATAAATAAACGACATATTTATTCAGTGGCGTGGCCAGGAAGTGAAGGGGGCTATTGTCCTCCCTTGCGAACGAAAATTTGAAAGAAAACATGCAAAAATGAACGCTTTTTGTTGTTGTTTGGACCCATTTTTTCTGATAATTTTCGCTCTCGCTTCGCTCGAGCAGTAATTTTACCTTCATTTTCATTATAATCATCCACACATCACGATAGGTTTCCAGAAAATGACTCCTATTTCGATTTTCCATGCCTAAAAATCTGGTTTTGCCTCCTCCTTGAGGAAATTCTGACTATGCCACTGTATTTATTTGATTTCTGCTCTCCAAAAAGCCTAATTTTACCCCCCCCCCCACCCAAAAAAATGAGACGGCAAAATTGTTTGGTTCTGACCCAATTATCCCCCTCCAAGGAAAAATCCTGGCACCAGTACTGGTGGTTGCCCTCCTACCAAAATTGCAAATTAAAAATCCTGATTACCCAAATTTTCAACGATTTAGTTCACTTTGAGAATTTCTGTTGGGTAAAGATGTCTGAATTTGAGTAAACTTGGTAGGACTAATGGAATGTGAATTTGAGAAAATTTTTTGCACGGATCAGAGCAATGAAAATTGAAAATTGATCCGATGATCCCTACTAAAATTTCTGATGAATGATCATGATAACACCAAATATTGGAAATTCAGGTGATAAAAAATTTCCTTTGTGGGTAATGAAAGTCCATGGTGAATTTGAGTGGTAGGTTATCATATGATATCCAAATTTTTGAGCTTTTTTCTTCATCTATACTCACAGTGGTTGCCCTCCTACCAAAATTGCAAATTAAAAATCCTGATTACCCAAATTTTCAACGATTTAGTTCACTTTGAGAATTTCTGTTGGGTAAAGATGTCTGAATTTGAGTGAACTTGGTAGGACTAATGGAATGTGAATTTGAGAAAATTTTTTGCATAGATCAGAGCAATGAAAATTGATCCGATGATCCCTACTAAAATTTCTGATGAATAATCATGATAACCCCAAATATTGAAAATTCAGGTGATAAAAAATTTCCTTTGTGGGTAATGAAAGTCCATGGTAAATTTTAGTGGTAGGTTATCATATCATATGATATCCAAATTTTCGTTGATTTAGTTCACTTTGAGAATTTCTGTAGAGAAAACATGTCTGAATTTGAGTAAACTTGATAGGATTAATGGAATGTGAATTTGAGAAATTTTTTTGCATAGATCAGAGCAATGAAAATTTATCCCTACTAAAATTTCTGATGAATAATCATGATTACCCCAAATATTGAAAATTCAGGTGATAAAAAATTTCCTTTGTGGGTAATGAAAGTCCATGGTGAATTTGAGTGGTAGGTTATCATATGATATCCAAATTTTTGAGCTTTTTTCTTCATCTATACTGACAGTGGTTGCCCTCCTACCAAAATTGCAAATTAAAAATTCTGATTATCCAAATTTTCGTTGATTTAGTTCACTTTGAGAATTTCTGTTGGGTAAACATGTCTGAATTTGAGTAAACTTGGTAGGACTAATGGAATGTGAATTTGAGAAAATTTTTTGCATGGATCAGAGCAATGAAAATTGAAAATTGATCCGATGATCCCTACTAAAATTTCTGATGAATGATCATGATAACACCAAATATTGGAAATTCAGGTGATAAAAAATTTCCTTTGTGGGTAATGAAAGTCCATGGTGAATTTGAGTGGTAGGTTATCATATGATATCCAAATTTTTGAGCTTTTTTCTTCATCTATACTCACAGTGGTTGCCCTCCTACCAAAATTGCAAATTAAAAATTCTGATTATCCAAATTTTCGTTGATTTAATAGTTCACTTTGAGAATTTCTGTTGGGTAAACATGTCTGAATTTGAGTAAACTTGGTATGTTTAATGGAATGTGAATTTGAGAAAAATTTTTGCATAGATCAGAGCAATGAAAATTTATCCCTACTAAAATTTCTGATGAATAATCATGATTACCCCAAATATTGAAAATTCAGGTGATAAAAAATTTCCTTTGTGGGTAATGAAAGTCCTTGGTGAATTTGAGTGGTAGGTTATCATATGATATCCAAATTTTTGAGCTTTTTTCTTTATCTATACTGACAGTGGTTGCCCTCCTACCAAAATTGCAAATTAAAAATCCTGATTGTGATTATCCATTATCCAAATTTTCAATTTTCATCAATTTAGTTCACTTTGAGAATTTCTGTAGAGAAAACATGTCTGAATTTGAGTAAACTTGGTATGTTTAATGGAATGTGAATTTGAGAAAATTTTTTGCATAGATCAGAGCAATGAAAATTTATCCCTACTAAAATTTCTGATGAATAATCATGATTACCCCAAATATTGAAAATTCAGGTGATAAAAAATTTCCTTTGTGGGTAATGAAAGTTCCTTGGTGAATTTGAGTGGTAGGTTATCATATGATATCCAAATTTTTGAGCTTTTTTCTTTATCTATACTGACAGTGGTTGCCCTCCTACCAAAATTGCAAATTAAAAATCCTGATTGTGATTATCCATTATCCAAATTTTCAATTTTCATCAATTTAGTTCACTTTGAGAATTTCTGTAGAGAAAACATGTCTGAATTTGAGTAAACTTGGTACTGGTGATTGGTGAAGGAGGCATTGTAGTGCCGCCGTGATCAAGCTCGCCCTGCATCGAACTTTGACTATATAGATATACTACGTATATGGACTGCTAACCCTTATCAAAGTGTAAAATGTAAACATAAAAGTCCACGCAACAAAATCGACGGTTCTAGTCGAAGATTACATGCAATTGTATGCGAGGATGACGCGAGGTGACGCGCGCATCCAAGGTTCCGTACTGTGAGAGCCAATGAGCAACGTTTTCAGGCAACGAACACCGCGTTTCATTGAGTGGACTTTGAAAATCTGGCTTACACGATTTCTCCATATAACCAACGTTAAATTGATAAGAATCAGCAGTCCATATACGTAGTATATCTATATAGTCAATGGCATCGAATGTAAATATGTAAACAGAAGATGATCTGAATTCTGAACCATATCTGAACTGTATACTCAACTGAAAAAATATTTATAAGACACCCAACATCTATCATCTATGATGAAGTAAGAAACAAATGATATTATGTTGATGAATTTATTTCTAGTTAATTAATTATCGCGCGATTACACAATTAATGAATAATGAAGTGTTCTCGGGCTATGATCAACCCAAGAAAGTGAATCGTAGGATCCCACTTCAATCAGATAATTTTTGTGTAAGGAAGGTTCCAGTTCATGCATAAAATTTGCACATGAAGTAGGATCCGGTTCCACTTTAGTGATACATAGGTTCCACTTTGGCCGATGGTCCCAGTTTATATACACTAATGTACCCAGGGTTTTTTTGAAAATAATTTTCAATTTGGATTGGAATAGTGTTTTGCGTTGAAGTTGAACTTTGAACTCAAAAATTTGGTTGATGAGTGTGTGATGTGTTTAAAAAATATCACGAGTCAGATATTGAGAATGATGGTGATCTTCATCATGGAATGAATGGACAGTCAGTAACAGAAATGTGAAGGATATTTTCCAAACACAGAATTTATACTTTTCTTGGTAATATAAAAATATGCATTTCTTAAAAACTTGAAAGTAGATTTTATTTAAATTCATACTTATCGTTGTATTTTCATGCGAAAAAAATCAATTCATCGTAAAAGTTTTAAACCATCATATCACGCTTCTAGTTCGATAATTTTGGAACTGATCTCATCCGGTTCATATTTCGATCATTCGATGAAGTTGAATAAAATTCGCATGTTGATAACATTCGAGAAAAAGTACATAAATATGATAAATTAGTCATTAGTCATTTGATGAACACTTGGCCGAACATGGTTAATTCCACTCTTCAATGACAGTCGAACTTTTCTGTTCAGTGTTTAATTTTAACGTGCTAATTTCCTTTTCAGCGAAGGAATGTGACTAGTCATTAGTTTTCCAATATGAATATCTTCGACGCTACTCGAGTTAGTATTCACTTTTATCAAACTTGTGTACTTTATGGTATTTTTTAAAAATAAATATGGAATTCCTACAGGAAGGAGACTTGGTCCGGTGTCAAGAACTGGTCGAAGCAGGCACCGATGTGAATACTCGCGACGATGACTCTGCAACGTTAATGCATTGGGCAGCGATTAACAATCGGCTGGAAATAATGAAGTATTATATCTCCAAAGGGATCCGACTCGATGAACCAGGAGGTGTACTGCAAGCTACTCCTTTGCATTGGGCTATTAGGTAGGTGAACTCGTGAAAAAAACTCTGAAAATGAAGTTCGTCTTGTATTAATTATATGCCTGTAGGGACGGTCGCCTGATGGCTGTTGTTTTACTCGTACAAAATGGAGCTGATCCCACATTTGTAGATTCTGAAGGTTTAGCTTGTATCCATGTAGCGGCTCGGTTCGGCCATACACATATTATAGCTTACTTAGTTGCCACAGGAGTTGATATCAATGTAATCGATAGTACTGGTCTCACTGCTTTGATGCATTGTGCTTTGAAACATATGAGGTAAATATATCGAAACTTGTACGAATCGAGTTCATTTTGGGAAATCCTTCTGTAATGTGTTTCTGTATTCATGTGTTTGTAGTTTGGATCCGGCACGTTTGTTGATTAAATTCGGAGCTGCTACTTCTACTCAAGAATTTTACGGTGGCAATACCGCTATGCATTGTGCGATCCATAGTAAAAATCGTGTCGTCGTTAATTTACTCATCAACTCCGGCGCTAGTCTAGATATTCCAAATAACAAGGTATACATATGTTCAAATGTGAATTTGATCATCGCGAAGTGGTAACATTTTGAAACTTTTTTCGTAATCTTTTCCAGAATGAAACTGCGTTTCAATTATTGTGGGATTGTCGAAGTGCTCCTTGGTACGACATGTGTATATTGAAAAAATTGAAAGAAATCAACGGATATGATAAAAATTTACCTTTACTCGAAAGAATTAAAACCAACGATGTGAGTTTTGCCATTTTATACGCTCGTGTAGTCAATTGCATATTTTAGTGAATTCATTTTTTTTTTTTTTTTTTTTTTTTTCAGAAAATTAAATACTGGTGCACTATGGCGATGCCAGCAGTATTTTACTATTTTATTGGAGTAATATTAAAAACCAGTCTAGTTTACGTATCAAAACTCTTTATCATAATTACCGTTATATTTTTATTTTTTCTATCAAGACGAGTTCTCTTCACTCGGAATTTTTTGTTGGATTTTCCTCTAGCTGTATATTTAGCGACTAAGGTGAGTTGTAGTTGAAAAATGTGAAACCAAAACCTATGGTTTTATTTAACAATTTGTCTGTTTAGTTTTGGCTTTACGTTACGTGGTTTTTGTGGATCGCTCCGAGAGTCAGCTTTTTACTATCGCTTACCTTTGTCTCAATATCGGGCATATTGTGCTATAATTTTTACAAGTCGTGGAAAAGTGATCCCGGATACGTAATTACTAGTCGAGAGGAGAAATTTGTTGTGAGTATGCTAAGATTGATGTATTATGATCGTGGCGATATCAAATTATTTAATTGAAACATTTTCAGACTGTAATTGAATTAGCTGAGAAAGGAATGCTAGAACCGAGATTTTTCTGTTGCACGTGTCTTGTGAGAAAACCAGTACGTTCAAAACATTGCTCATATTGTGATTGCTGCGTTGCTAAATTCGATCATCACTGTCCATGGGTTGGAAATTGTATTGGTGAGTACGATTAATTTTTAATCCGATTTAGATTTGATTAATCTTTATTATTTCATTTGTTTATTAGGTGCGAACAATCATCGGTATTTTGTCGGATATCTATTGATGATATTGATTATCAGTATTGTATACATTGCTGGAGTCGTTGAGTATTGGAACGAAGTGTGTACCGGAAAGTACCCATCGAAATCGGCAAACGATACCGATATGCCAAGTAAAAGAATAATGTTTAGATATTTTTTCCCTAAGAATTATAATAATTATTGGTGATTCTTTTCGTTTTTAGTTATTCTCTTTTCAAACATGGTGTGCGATCCTTGGGTTTCTTGGGCATTGGTCAACGTTATGATTCATACCATTTGGGTTATACCATTATTCGCTTGTCAGTTGTATCAAGTATGTAATATTTCGGAATTGAGTACCAAATTTTAGAAAACAATAACTTTATCCGAGAGTTTTATTTTTCAGATATCCTATTTAGCTATGACGACCAACGAACGTATGAATCTATATCGCTATAAACATTTTCAAGATCCTAAAACTGGTGAAATTAGAAGTCCATTTAATCGTGGAAGAATTCAAAACCTAGTTGACTTTTCGCGTATTCGAATCCCCGGATGTAATCCTCCCGATAAGAAGGACTGGAGAAAAGTATTCACATTAGAATGCAACGAAAGTAACTCGTTCTTTGTTAATCCTCATCCTCATCCTCAATACGTATGATGATGTATTTTGTTCAGTATTTTCATGATCTAATTATTCGTGTTTTTGTTTTTTTTTTTTTTTTTTTCTAATATTTTTGTTATTTATTTATACCTGATTTTTTTCATCCGTGTTAATACAGAGAGATACTCGTTGAACCGTACATCGTTATTATGCGCCGTTACCTTTATTCTAAGTACATAGTAGTTCAACGAGTATTTTTCGGTCGATTTCGTTTTTTTGACTGAGCTTAATACGTTACGTTCGAAATTTAATTTTGATCGAGGTTGTACGTAAATTTAAAGGGTTGCCAAAAACCCATTGAATGTTTGTTTTTAATTTTCTTTTACGCTTATTTTATTTTCATGTGTGTTTTCTTTTCTTTCAACTTGAAAAAAAAAAACAAAAAAAACGCTTCGAGTATTCGAGACATTGTGGATACATTGTTCAAGGCTTTTCAACATATCAGAAGTTCTTACGTCTTCCGCAGTCCCAATGAAAAGGGTGTTTCGAATGCTCTATACTAGCATTTATATTACAACGTATTTTGACATTTTTTTCTCTCTATATAATTCTACACATTATAATCCGATGCACGATTTTTGTTGATTTTTTTACGTTTGTTGTCGCTTGGAATTTCTATGTTTTTCAATCATGTTTGTTATATATTTTTAATATTTACGTTTTAATTCATTTTAATCTTGTGCATGATTGTTTTTTTCAAATTAAGGTAATAATTTTACGTGTAATTATTTTTCCGTTTGAATTTTTTCATTTGTTTATATTATAACGAACAATCTGATGTATTAAAATTTAATTTCAACTTGACGTAGTTTGTTTTTTAAAAAAATTGACGCCCTGAGGAAAAAATTTCAAAATTTATTTACTTAAAATTAAAAATGAATACAAACGTACATATTATTTACATAGCATTGTCATAAGGATACCACCGAATAGCCGCGGTATTAATAAAAAATCTGGGTGGTTTAAGCTTCTTAAAAACACCCAACAATGTTTCACGAGTTACACAAACGCAATAAGAATTTTTTAAATACTTGATTAAATTCAACCAATGCAAAGTTTCGAGTATATCTGATTCATTAATACTAGTTCTGTAGCTAAGTTCGGTGATGGAAACTTCATCGTCGGACGAATATATCTCTTGTAAAAGAACCCAAGACCAATACGATCTGTAAGCCAATAATCCTAAATCCGACAAAGGTGTCTCGGGACCTGCCACAATTCCTTCCAATTTACTCAGTTCGTAACTGAAAGCGATCAACAAACGACCATAACCGTGTTTTTGGTACGGCGGCAAGACTAGTAAACACGCTACGTTGAAACAATCGGGCGAATCTTTTTCTTTGGAGAAGAATCCGACTATGTGAGCTCCTACCATATCAACGATGCAAAGAACGTAGAATTTGAACGCTTCGACATCGAAAAACAACGTCTTATGGTCAAGGAACAATTTAGCGAGAAGACATAAATTCTGACAATATAATTTATGCAATCGACCGTCAGCTTCGTAAATTGATATAGCTCCGCTGCGATAGACCTCGGTTCCGGGAGGATTATTGTATTCGCAATCTCTCTCGTGTAAATGAAGCGAAACAGCGTAATGCGTGTAGAATAAACAATACTCGCAAATCCATAATTTCGAGCTTTTACCGTACTCGTCCGGATAAGGGCTGAAATACCAGGTATCGATTTCATATTTACCGATTTGAATTTCAGTTATGTATTTCACTTTGGTTAATGCTTTACGTTCTTCTTCTAGAGCTGATAATTCTTGAGATTCGCTTTCTGTCTCCATCAAAGATTCGTTGATTTCGTCTAAACGTTTTTTCTGTGTACGAGTCATTTTTCTATTGCTAATATCTGGTATAATGGCGCTAATCGTTGTGGTGGCTGAAGTCGTGGGTTCTTCTTGTCCTTGAGATGTTGGGATGAATTTTACATCATCTTGACTTAGCCAACGATCGAGCCGACGATCGCAGGCTGTATAATGGACGTAGTATTCGCAATTGTTCTGATCGATCGTACGTTTTTGTAAGATTTCAGCCGGGTACCATTCCTCATTTCGTTTGGCTAAATGTTTACCCGAGACGTCGGTGGATTCTCTTTCACGGGTTTTGTTTTTAGATCTGTTCGCTTTCATCGTAGCAAACTGCAATGAAATATTTGAACGAACTATATAACGAACGTTAAGAAACAAGCATACAGGTTCTATAGTTCTAGGTTACATCCGAAATGAATCTCATTCTCATTGTACTTAACTAAGAGATAGATAGAATACAGAACTTCAACGTACTCTATTCGAATTTCTTCACTTGAACGTAATTGCATAAATGCATACTCGATTTGAAAACTATCACATCACTCGTAAAAGATTCAAAATTCAAATTTCAAAAACTACTTGTTATCAAACTTTTTCATTTTCGTTGATAAAGAATTTTGTTTACATCGTTCTTGAATTTGATTGGACGAAATCTACTTCGCCATTTTGAAAATGAAATGGAAGGGAACCCTCACCCTCCTCTTGTTATCAAATTGTTTTTCCATGTGCTTTTCATTTTACATCGCATTCGTCGAAAATTTGTAAAATTTGTGAATTATTTCGAATTATATGATGAATTATTGTACCTTATGAAGCAAATATGAAGGTAAAAGTATTGACGAGAAATCCGGATGTTTATATTCGAGAAACGAAACGTGATATTCATAAAGGTAAATTTGATCAGTGATAAGAATTATTCCAAAAAATTAGATTGAAAATCTTATTTATCGTTTAATTCAACCCTTCATACGATATATTTACAGTACCACGAAACTATGATCCTTCTTTGCACCCTTTCGAAGCACCTAGAGAGTACGTACGTGCTTTAAATTCGGTCAAATTGGAAAGAGTTTTCGCCAAACCGTTCATTGGAAATTTGGATGGTCATCGAGATGGAATATCTTGCCTAGCAAAACATTCTCAACAATTGTCCATCATCGCTAGCGGAGATTACAGCGGAGAAGTATGTTAATTTAATTTATTCAACTTTTGAATCCCATCCATTCTATCCAACCATTACATTCGCCTTTTCTTATAGGTAAGATTATGGGACATACCGCAACGAAAATGCAAATTCACAGTCCAAGCGCATGCAGAAGGAGCCGTGAAAGCTATATCATTTTGTCACGATGATCGTGTCATTTCAGCCGGTTTCGATAAAACTCTCAAAATATGGAGTACCGATGATCTACATTTGAGTTCAGGTTCGAAAGAACCACTCAAAGTTTTACTTTCTGATGTGAGTCAGTTTTCATTGTTACTTCTGATAACCTTAAATCTAATCTAATTATTGGAATGGTGTAATATGTATTTTGTTTATAGTCAATCGTTACTGGAATCAGCCATCATCGAAAAGAATCTAAATTTGCGACTTGTGGTGACGTGTGTCAATTATGGGATGAAAATAGAAGTGGTCCTGTTAAATCATTAGAATGGGGTGTCGATAGCTTGCTCCATATCGCATACAATCCTATAGAAACATTTTTACTCGGTATGAATGACTGAATGAAAAAAAATTATTGTTGGGTAATTCTATCAGTTGGTCATTTTACGAATTCGATTTTTTTTTTATTAGCTTCTTGTGCCAGTGACCGTAGTATTATTTTATACGATACCAGAGAAGCCGGTCCAATACGTAAGATAGTTACTAAAATGCGTAGTAATCAATTGTCATGGAATCCAATGGAGGCCTACACATTTTCAGCAGCTAACGAGGATTACAAGTAATATTGATTTGCAAAAAAACTATAGTTTTTGTTTACAACTTCATACTTAATTATTCAACTCCTCGTTTACTTTTCAGCGTGTATTCTTACGACACTAGAAATTTACGTACACCTGTGAACATTCATATGGATCATGTGATGGCTGTAACTAGTATAGATTACGCTCCAACTGGTCGAGAATTTGTTACTGGTAGTTTCGATAAATCTGTACGCATATTCGAAGTGAACAAGGTATCAAAAAAAATTTCACAAAAATACTTCGTCGTTGTAGGGAACCGATATCTAAATAAAATCAATTTTTCAGGGCCATTCTAGAGAAATTTATCATACAAAACGTATGCAACATGTTACCAACGTTTGCTGGTCATTGGACAATAAATACATTATGAGTGCTTCTGATGAAATGAATATTCGTATTTGGAAAGCCAGAGCATCGGAGAAACTCGGAGTGGTATGATAATATTTCCAGTTTTTTTATTTTCAATTTGTTTACCATTCTCATTATATTGATAATTTTTCAGCTCAAACCACGAGAAAAAGCTGCCTTAGAATACGCGGATTCTTTGAAACAGAAATTCGCCAATCATCCGCAAATTAAAAGAATTGCTCGTCATCGGCAAGTTCCCAAGCATATTTACCATCATCAACAACAACTGCGTGCTTCGAGAGAGAAAAACAAGCGAAAGTTGGTTTTATTTTTGCTTGTATTTATTTTATAAATTTTATGTGCTATTTGCTTAAATATTTTTTTCGTTTCAGGGAAGCAAATCGCAGGAAGCATTCGAAACCTGGCTCTGTTCCACTTGTTGGCGAACGCAAAAAAGTCGTTCTTTCCGAACAGTCGTAATTGTTTATTTTTATTTTATGTACGAGTTTATAATATTATTATAAATTATAAATATAATGTAAATCATTTCTAATAACTGCGTTTCATTTTTGGTTGGTTTTCTCGAACTACATACCAATATTATTGTGTTTATTGCATTATTCACTCGTAAAGTTATTATCTTGAGGAAAATTTTATTCTGCGATTTGATTTTCCCATCTATTTTCTGTTAGGTGGGAATTCATGAAAAAGCGAATTAATTTTTGTAATAAAAGTCTCGTTTTTCCAAATTGCGATTGCGAATTGTGAAAATTAGAACTCGTTTAGTATCCGTATAATAAGAGAACCATGCTGGAAAAATGTATTTGAATATTTCAATTGATTGGAAATTTTAATCTTTCGTTTCAGTCGATTCTTGACATATCTAAGAGCTTATTCAAATCATCTAAAATAATATTTTTAGAAAATGATTAACAAAAAAAAAATTCAATCCCGTTCAAAATTTAGATTTAGAATTTCTTCGGGAGAAAAAAATTGAGCCAACGTTACCTGGTTTTCCCAGGCGGTCACCCATCCAAGTACTAACCAGGCCCGATGCTGCTTAACTTCGGTGATCGGACGAGAACCGGTGTATTCAGCATGGTATGAACGTTGGCGAATGTAATCGTAATTATTTCGCTATTTCAATGATTTCAATCTTACAATTTGAATAATTTTTGAAAATATTTACGCTGGATATAAAATTTAGCACTCTTCTTAACTTTTAGGAATAAAAATACTGCGTTGCAAAATATTTTCGAGCATCCATTTGCTTTTTCATCTTCCAAAGAATATAAAATGTACATAGGTAAGTACCTAAGGTACATATACATTTTTTTCTAAAGATTCTTTGCCTCTTTGTACTGTATAAACAGTGGTGGATTTAGATAGCATTTTTTGTTTTTCTCGCCCCTAAACTGACCGAAAATTCCTGCTTCCTCAAAAAATTATGTATCTGATTTTTCTTTCGATCCACAGGAAAGGAAACCACAAGGATCTTTAGAAAATAATAATACAATTATTTTGTCTTCCTTAGTGTCACAATCCTCATGTCAAGCAATCAGCTTTACCAACATTCAATAAAAATTTTAACGAACCAACTTATTTCTTCACTTTTAAAATACATAATTAAATTTAGACTTTTAAATTCATGATAATGTGCCAATTTCAACATTTGGCGATTTTTTTTTAAATTCAGTTAATTTTTAAACATTATTCTTCAAAACGTCTGGACAATTTTTCAAGGATGCTTTTATGGACGCTAATATTCAAATTTTCATTTTGTTGACGAATGATTGAAAAATATCCAAATACATACAACATTATATTTCACGAAACATATCACAAGAGAACACTGTACAAATGTCAAACATAATAATTTATTAGGTAGGTACCTAAAAAAAAGTATTGAAAGTAAGCGAATGACGAAAGATTGAATTTCGAAGACTGTTTACACAAAACTAACAAAGTAAGAACTTGAAAATTGCAACTAAATACCTACCTACCTACTGAAATAGAATTTTTCAGTTTTCATCTCAATATCTCAAGAAACTTCAAATCACTTATGTACTTCCCTTCATTTTGTCTTCAATTTTGAGCTTAAAATTTGTAAAATTACAATTCGAATTTCAAAACTCATTCAACCCATAAATATCCATCAAAATTTTCTCATTCTCCACATCTAACAGATAGCAGATCTTTTCAACGTATTCAATACTTCACGATCTTTTATTATCCTTAATTCATGAAGCTCGCTTATTTTTTCCAATACTTTATCAGCATATATCACATTTAATTTAATTAATTTTTCGTATATTTCGATTAGATTTTCATCAAATACACCTTCAAAATTAGACCTATCATTTGATTCGCGAACTATGTTACAAAGTTCCTGTAAACCAGATAGAATATTTTTCCGAGTCCAACTATCCATCAAATGACTAGCTTTACATCTGTCTACACTAATGCTTAAACATCGCATTAAATCAACAAGGACTCTATTTTCAGACATTATCAAATCGTTAGACTTTAGTTTGATCAAATCTTTGATGATTTGAGCAGCAAATCTTATATCAACGTCAGGTTCAACAAAGCACTGCTGTTCGGTAATGGTGAAAATTCGATTTTCCAAATTACTAATCAGACTTTCAAACTCTTTCAGTGCACCGACGTCGAATTTATCGTTGTAAAAAACGTTCCAGTCCAGTAATGGGCTATAGACACACGAAACACTTTCGAGAGTGTATTCTTGACAAGGTTTTTCTAAACTGGCAAGCATGACGACGAAATTCTTGAGCTGGTTTTGTTCATTTTGCATCCATTTGTCATCATTTAGAATCTCCAATTTCAAAAGGGCGTTGAAAGCATTGGCAACACTTTGCGAATCAAATTCTTCGTAAATCTCTTCTCCTTTAGCGGCAAGTTGAATGATGAAAATTTTGAAATTTGACGTTTCTTCTTCGTTCCATTTGTCACGATTAAAAATGTCGAATTTACGTAATGCATTAAGGCTGTTGGCGATTTCTTGAGAATCGAATTTATCAGCTATTAAATTGCCCTGATTTATCAACTGCGCGATGAATTTTTTAGCTCCGTGTAATTCGTTGATGTCCCATTTAGACAAAGCATTTAAACTATTGGCGATGTTTTGAGGATCGAATTGGGCGGCCTTCAAAGATCCTTCTTTCACTAATTCAACGATGAATTCTTTAGATCCTGCAAATTCGTCAATGTTCCATTTGGACAATGCATTCAAAATATTAGCAATAGCTTGTGGTTCGAATCCACTGAGCGTTTCATGGCCTCGTTTTATTAATAAAACGACGAACTTTCTAGATTTTTCAAACTCCCTAATATCCCATTTGGACAGGGCATTTAAGGAATTAGAAATAGCTTGCGAACTAAATCCATCAACAGTTGAAATACCTCTATCTAGAAGCTTGGTAATGAATTGTCTAGCTCCTGGTAAGTCATCAATACTCCACTTGGCTAAGGCATTCAAACTGTTAGCGACACTTTGAGGATTAAATCCGCTGATGGAAAAATCACCTCGTTTAACGAGCTGAATAATGAATTCTTTAGAAGATGGAAATTGATCTATGTTCCATTTTGAAAGAGCATTCAAACTAGTGGAGATGCCCAGAGGATCGAATTTGTTAGCTGTTAAATTTCCACAATTCACCAACTGAATGATAAACTGTCTAGTTCCTTGTAATTCGTTTAAATTCCATTTGGACACCGCATTCAAGCAATTAGAAATTTCTTGAGGTTTAAATCCACCAGCTATGCCACCACCTCGTTTTACCAACTGAATGATAAATTTTTCAGCTCCTTCGTACTCGGCGATGTTCCACTTGCACAGAGCGTTTAAGCAATTGGCGATATCTTGACAGTTGAACTTGTCAATAGTTACGTTTCCTTGTTTAATCAGCCTTGTTATGAATCCTTTGGCTTCTTGTAATTGGTCGACATTCCATTTAGACAAAGCATTCAAACTACCAGCAATCTCTCGAGGACTGAATTCACCAGCTATCAAATTTCCATGTTTCATTAACTGTATGATGAATTCTTTGGTTCCTTGTAATTCATCTGTTTTCCACTTTGACATCGCGTTCAAGGTTTTGACGATGTTCAAAGAATTGAACCTATCAACTCCGGAGTTTCTTTTTGCAACCAGTATTCCATGCTTCATCAGCCGAACGATGAACTCTCTGCACCCGGGTAACTCGTCGATATTCCACTTTGACAAAGCGTTTAAAATATTAGTAACAGCCTGAGCAGTAAATCTATCGGGTATTTTAGTTTTCGGGTCCATCAGATAGTTTCCTTGATTTATCAATCTAGCAACTAAAGATTTGAACAAATTAACTTGATCCGCTTCCCAATAATAAGTTCTGAACACGTTCCATTTGGAAAAAGCATTTAGACTGTTTGAAATCTGCCAAGAACTGAAGTTATAAATCATTGTAGCGTTATCAGCTTTCTCAGCAAGTTTGACGATGAGCTTCTTGAAATTATCTTGATCTTCCTTAACCCACGATGAGTCGAAAATATCCAATTTTGATAAAACATTGAAAGTGCCAGCTATAACTGTAGCGTCAATTACGCCCAGCGAATCAAAACGCCAAAGCCATTCTCCTATTAAATCACCAAGATCATCTGTCAAACTCTGTGAGGTCGAATATAACTCTTTAGAGAAATCTGTATGTTTATGGAAACTCGAATATAAACTGTCTGTATGCGAGTAACGTAATTTATCAGAGAAGTCAGCGCAGATTGTTGAACTCAGAAACATCTGTTTTACATCGCTTCTAGCATGATTTTGTTGTAAACAATGCAACTGTTTTGAGATATTATTACGACTTCGAAAATTGGGAAGTATTTTTACTACGCTCCGTTCGTGTACGTAATATAACCGTTTTGACAAGTTGGCGCGACCTCCAAAAATAGAAAACATTTTAGCGTTGAAGAATGCAGCACTTCTCAGTTACCAAATTCAGCAAATATTCGTGGCGATATCTGAAACAGATCGCAAACATATCATTTTAAAGTTCATAAAATATCAAGTTTGTTTTAGTTAATTTCAATTCTAGCTTTCTTAATTTGAATAATACCTCAAGAAAATTGGAATTCTCCTTGAACACTTTGATCAACCATGACGATGATAGGAACCAAATAACAAAAGCCAATACTAGATTCTAGATCCTGAAAACACACAAAATAAGTATAACTGAATATCCAACATGAAACTGAAGGTTCTTAATTGAAAAAATTTAAAGGACAATTTTCAAAAAAAGTAGAGATGCCGAAGTTGGTGACGAAATCACTGATAAGGTAATTTCAAATGATTTGCAAAGAACGCAGACCTATTGCAGCAAAATTAAGATATTGCTAGAATCAAATTCAACAAATATGTCATACTCACCAAATGATTTCATTTTGGTATAAACAATTTAAATGAAACACAACTTGTTCAATTTTTAGAAAAAATTATCAAAAAATTCACCGCTTTGCAGCTGCTCTGATAACGAAAACTTATTAGTTATTTTGTCAGCTCGCAGGTGGATGGGGTGCAATTGAATTTGAAGATTGAAAAAAATTCTAAATCGACTCATCGGTCATCAACAATGAGAACAATGTTGAGGTTGAGAACCAGTTTAAGAGAGAAAAAATGCGTAGTTTAAAAATATTAAGATTAAGATCAATTAATATTTTGAATGATTAAAAACCGGAAATTATCGATTGTTGCTGCAATGTGTTGATAGTGAAATTTTAACGAAAGAATTTCCAGAAACAAAAATAGGAAGGTAAATCGAAATAATGAAAGTTGATTAGAAGAATAGTTCAAACTTGAAACCAATGAATAAATGAAACTAGTCTGATCCAGGCCGGTTAACTGATTTGACTCAACTTGAAAAATGAAAAAGACGTGGGACGTGGACCAGAACAGAACAATTTTTTATTGCTCATTACAGTCATTACGTACACGTAGATACTCGTATTTAAATTATTTCAATGATTAGTACCTACCTACTTTTTTATCACCTTTTGATTCGAAGAAAACTTCTCTCACAAATTGATGATTTTTTTCTGCACTGTGGTTGTTTTCTTTGATCGAATTCAATCTGATAATTATCAGAAAAAAAATAAGTAAGAAATGAATATTCTCTGGACTTTGCTACCACATCAGAAATGCGTGCTCAAGTAGTTCATTATTCGCCACTATCGGCTATCCTTCACAAATCCAGGGACTCAATTAAAACATTCTCAAAAATTCGAACAACGTTCCATAAGTTTCTAGATAGGTATTCTATTTTCTACTTGATAATCAATAACTACAGAATGCTAGATCCATCCATTTAATCAATTTCAAAAGCTATGTGCTCGTGATCAGTTCCCTTCCAAACATCGCAAATCCAGTTGCACGTCCATCAAATAATATTTTCATTCCTTCGATCTAAATATTTTTCTACCAAACTCTAAGCTAATCGAAGATAAAAGATGAACGAATTAAATGATCCATGTATTTGTTTAATTTATACATATAACAAATGAATGTTTTAATTGAAATGCGTATCTATAAATATCGTCGCACTCTAAACTTTTTTTCTAATTTCAATTACACTAGGCAACGGCATATTTGTGTTCGGGTTGAAAATGGGCTTAATCGATAGTTTAGACCCTAAAACAAAAAACAGAGTGGGGATTTTCAATTTGAGTTGTTTTTGTAGTCAGGAGAGATGATCAAAGTTGCAAAAATGGCCGTTTTTGCCCTATTTCACGAGTTTGTGGAGACATCAGTATTATGTTTCAAAAAAAAACAAGGGCATATTCGGATTCTACACACTTTTTTAAGTAAACAATTTCACCGGATTTTTGATTTTCGAAGTTTCAAGCGCATACGGAAGATTTCTGCTTGTAACATATTTTAAAACTTGGAGCGAGAGCCTCGCCCGCGCGAACACGGTTCCGAGCCACGATTACGTGGTGGAGTAACGCCAGGGTCGCGCGCTCCGAGTTTTAAAATATGTAACAAACAAAAATCTTCCGTATGCGCTTGAAACTTCGAAAATCAAAAATCCGGTGAAATTGTTTACTTAAAAAAGTGCGTAGAATCCGAATATGACCTTGGTTTTTTTTGAAACATAATACTGATGTCTCCACAAACTCGTGAAATAGGGCAAAAATGGCCATTTTTTCAACTTTGATCATCTCTCCTGACTACAAAAACAACTCAAATTGAAAATCCCCACTCTGTTTTTTGTTTTAGGGTCTAAACTATCGATTAAGCCCATTTTCAACCCGAACACAAAGAAAAGGTCAAAAATTGTTGCCTAGTGTTATCAAATCAACTACATGCTTCGTACGAATAAGTAATACATAAAATATGTAGAATAAGTAATGAAATGCATACAATGGCGGTTAATACTGGTATTACTCATACGAAGCAAATTCTTATCCACATAATGGTTAACATATCATTTTTTCCCCTAAAAATTAATCACCCGATCGAAATCTATCTCTACGAAGCACACTCAATGGAATGCATACAATCGGAACGATATTTATATAATAAGCGGGGCGAGAGGGGAATTCGTTTCGCGTAAAGTTCGTCGAAAGTCGAAACCTTAAAACGAACAATCAAAGGGTCAAGAGGACGGGGGAAGACTTCGAAAACAAATTTAGTTAATCGGTAATTTAAAATAATCAATGGGTAAAACGAATTTTAAAAATAACAATTTTTTAGAAGAGTACACGAATAAAAAACAAATAATTACATCAATATTTTTCCATCAGTTAATGAATTAATACTTAGAAAGTCAATCCAGCTTCTTTATATGTGGTGAATATCTTTTCAATGGAATTAATGTACGCGGCTGTTCTTAGATCTAATCCTAAATTGTATTTCATGGCGGTCTTCATGATGGCCTACACATAAAAAACCACGTAGGTATTAAGTAAGATCCCTTTTAATTTTACAGAGTGAAATTTGAGCAATAGGTACTTACTCTAGCCGATCGTTCCATCGTGTAATCGAGACCAGAATGAACGATATCTTTTTCAGACGCTCCAGAGATACGTTTTTGGAACGATTCGGACGGTGTTACAGGTATCCTACCACCTACACGACCGAATCTACGTTCTAAAGATTCTTGTACGGATTCTGTAACACGTAGAGAATTTAATTAATATCGAGAACATGACAAAAACATAATTAGGTTATTCGGCTATGGAAAATTCGTCGTATAAAAGCTTACCTAATAAATGGTAATTAGATTCTCGTTCGTATTTGAATGTTAATCTACCGTACGAAACGTGATTAAGATTTTTTAACCATTCGAAAAACGATACAGTTACACCACCGGCATTAATATACAAATCCGGTATAACCAAGATGTTTCTGTCGATCAGAATTTTATCGGCGGCAGGCGTAGTAGGTCCGTTCGCGGCTTCGGCGATAATCTGGAATTTGAAAAAAAAATTAAGAAATGAGATGATGAAAGTTAACATGATACCTTGAAGAAGAAAATTTTTCTAAATAGAGAAAACAAATCATGTTCATTGATATCGAATGTTAAGCTAGAGATCAATTTGAACTTTAGGTCAATCATTAATTTATGGAAATTTTTTTCAACTTACTTTGGCTTGAATTTTATGGGCGTTTTCTTTGGTGATAACTTTTTCGATAGCGGCAGGTACAAAGATATCGCACGGTTCATACATCAGATTCTCTCCAGTGTACGGTTCGGCTCCTGAGAATCCAACAATAGATCCGCTGGAAATATGGTGATCTTCCAATTGCTACAATCAAATGAATACATATCGATAAGTTGTCAAGAAAACACCATAATACACCATCATTATATAATTTTCAAACATGTTTTCTATGCAATATGTCTCGGAGAGAAGGACAATGGATCAAAAAATGAATCCTAAATTTGACATTAACACTTTTTTAAACCAATCAAAGCAAAGATGACAAGACTTTTCAAACTCTGTTAAATTTTAGTAGATTCGTATTAAAAAAAAATTATAAATATAAAATAATTTGAAATCAGTATCTTTAAAAACCCACAAAATTATAGGCCACAAGAAATTTTTTCTGAAATGGGGGGGGGGGGGGATTCGTACCAAATAAGTAAGTTGAAATTCAAAATCAGCATTATCTAAAAATCAACAAACAATGAGATGAGCGAATTCAATTGTTCAATTTTTTCAAAATTCAGGGGCTCAATTTGTTGCTTAGAAGGTTCATATCAAAAAATAAGCTGAAATTCGATATCAGCACTATCGAAAACATGGCAAACGATACGTCAACACGATTTATCATTTTTTTTTCAAAAGTTCACCAAAATGGTCGAGGGGAG
This sequence comes from Planococcus citri, assembly GCF_950023065.1. Taxonomy (NCBI): domain Eukaryota; kingdom Metazoa; phylum Arthropoda; class Insecta; order Hemiptera; family Pseudococcidae; genus Planococcus; species Planococcus citri. Next base: position 56,087,181 of record NC_088677.1, on the reverse strand, counting down.
CGGTAGCCCTTGGAGTATCGAAATTCCAGAACAATAAATATTCAGATCTATTCAATGTGAAAAGATATACAAGTACACACCAAATTTTTTCCGAATTTTTAAATTACAGTCCTTGCATTTGGCACACGTTGTAATTTAAACTTTTACAAAAAAACTGAAACAAAAATTGAAGCTGAACAAACGCCCTCTTCCCCACTAATCAAGCAATCCGGCAAGAAGAACCCATAAATAAATTTTGAGCACTTTCAGTTACTTTTTCTGTACGACATATCAAATTTAAGCGATGCTTTAAGCCATTTTGAGAAATTTTGCACAGTTGTTTTTATGCGGTTTAAACAAGTTTTTACATTGTTTTATGCAATTTTTCGCCAATTTTGTTCAGTTTTACAGAAATTTTACCAGTTTTTGGAGATTTTCGATAGTCCAGAAAACTTTTTAACAACTATAAAGAATTTTGTTATTATATTTAGAAGCTCATTTCTTGCACTTTATTAAGAACATGGCACATTAAGATAATCAGTATTCCTCCTCCAATGATAAAAAACCTTGAATGGAAAAAATGAACCAATTATCGGACTGGCCTTTGATTTGTAATAATTGATACTATCACCTCTCCTTTCTTCCCCCGCACATTTCAAGAGCCTCATTTACCAAACTAAGCAAATTATTATCATAATTTTTAAAAATCCTCCTGGATCAAAATTATTTTCTGAGGTTTACTTTTCAGTTTTTATAGTGCATTTTTATGTTCTATGGTCAAAGAAGTCAGTGCAGTGATAAAACACGCTCAGCGATGGCTAGAATCCTGATTTTTGACATTTTGAAAGCATTCAATCCCTCTCCAAGTCTGTTCTGGGACCCTCAAATTTCAAATAAGAATGCGATAACTATTTGCATCAGTTAATCCTTTACCTGATCATAAATGAAATTGGGCAAATTTTCATACTTCAAAATTTTTAGATACTTCCACCCCCTCCCCAAATTTGTTTCCATGAAAACAGCATTTTCTTGTAATTCATTTTTTTTTTGGCCTTGACTTTTCGGGATCCCATTTTTAGCCAAAATCAACCCATTCAGCAACTGAAAATGATAAAATTCCAACTTTCAAAATAAATGTCCATTTAGAAATCAGTCTCTTCAATATTCGAACCATAAAAACTCTCCCCGAACATTCATTTCCTTGATTAATCAAGTTTTCAAACTACAACTACCTACGTAAGTAGTAAGTACATCAATTCATGTCTTACTTTAGGATCGATTCCTTCAGGATTCACGATACTTCCATCACGTTCGATAACTCCAATACAGACGGCTCCAGCACGATGTAAATAACGCATCGTATGTAATCCTACATTACCAAATCCCTGTACCAAAAAAAAATGCAGTCTCAGTAAAAAAATTCTCATCTTCGATACCTCGATAAGACTAGTTCAATTAAAACACAACTGACTTGTAAGATGAATGTTTTTCCACCCCATCCGGGTGTCGTACCGATCTGACTCATGTAATTAGCCTCCATGATGAAATTCTCCAATCCGTGAAAAACACCACGACCTGTGGCCGAAATACGTCCGTGAATTCCACCTTGATTGATTGGTTTACCGGTTACGCAAGCGTGGGCGTTTATATCCAAGTGACCTGAAATGTAGACGAATAGGTAAGTTACATATATAAATCAATCGACATTTTGCAACTTAACCTCGTCTCTTTCAGCTACGATAACCCAGAAAATTAATGATGAAATATAAATCACGCGAATACAGAAGAGAAAAAATGCTTCTGTTGAGTAATTCCATATCCATAGTACATATTGTAATTTTGTTACATATTACAAGTATACGTTCTATAATCGATAATGAATATCAATTAATATGGCACATTTGCAAAATGTTTTGCTCCTAATTCATTTTTTAATTACCTACGTAAAGAAAGGAGATTAGGGAAGGTTTGAGTACCTTATAGGAATTAGGAACAGGTACGGAATTCAAGTGGCATGAGGCAAATAAAATGAAAATACATAAGCGGTATCATGATGACAGAAAACGATGCATATTAAGTAATCGCGTGCCTGTTAAGATAAGTACCATATTATGGATTTACTCGAACGTGATTAAATAGTGGAGTTGATAACGAGATGATATTTATTTATATTAGTAGCGTGATCATCACCGCTCATCGGAAGGGTTCATCATACCTATAGTTTTAGCGTAGGTGTCCGCTATCCATGACATTTCTCTTTCTCCTGTACCCATATCGGGAGCTGGTACATCTATACCGGGTCCTAGAAAAAAAAAATCGTTAATTTCGTACACTCGAACTGAAACGATTAGATAAATAGAGAGATAAATAAATACAAGGTTTCATTTTTTTTTTTTTTTCGTAAAAATCCGATGAATAATTCGATATTTATTATGTGAATTATGTACTTAGGTACGAGTATTTAAAAATTGCTCACGTTTCGTACTTTTATCTAAGACCTTATGGTGGAAAAAAAACTAAAATAATGTAGAGTTTTTTCTGTTGCAATAGTAGAGTCGAATCACGTGTTTGGTATCGTTTTCAACAAATCAATGGAGCACAGAAATTGGCGAAAATCACGCGTAAATGCTTTTGAGAGCTTAGGATAAGATACGAGTGTGTAATCATCGTAAAAAAAAAACAGTCAACGTTGAGATCTAATTTGATATTTCTCAATTTATTTTTTCAATATAAAATTTCAACTTGAACGTTATCTTCGAGAATTAATTAATATTTTTCGAGTGGATTTACATATTTGCTAAGAGACATTTTGTATGTATAAGTGGGTATTTTTTTGACACTGAATTTAGTTTTGAGACAATCTTTTGCGATTTTTGTGTAGATTTCTCGACTTCCGTTTCTACCTTTCAACTAAAGTTCGGCTTTATTGATTTTATAATACATACATAATGTATTTTTTCTCGAGTTTTTCAACTGATAAAATTCTAAATTCGAAAAATTTTCAAATATTTTTTGACTATTTTTGTATTTTTGGCAAATGTTTACTATTATATCCCCACATCCTTCCTTTCCTTGCGAGGAACAAAAATTTTGAAACTGCACATTTTGAAACAGAAAGAAGCAATATTTTTTCAACATTAAAAAAATCAACAAAAAAAGTTGAGAACATTATTTCTTTACTCGAAGGAAGGAAAGAAAAGAGGAATTTACTTCGCTTATAGGAAAAAAAACGAAAATGAATCGAATTGTGAATTTCCAAAATCATTTTATTTTCTTCACCTTCATTTCCCAAAAGAGAGCTTGATACACCATCAAATTTAGTAGTGAATACTGCAGAAAAAAATGACATTGATTTTCTCATGTTCACGTCAACCTAAGGAGAAAATATATTTAGGGATAACAAAATACATAATTCTGACCTGAAAAACTAGACCGGAAATTCGCCAATAAAAAACATTTTAAATAAAATAAATACGTGAAAGATTTATGAATGAAAACTTAGGGAACACAAAACACGTAATTCAAATTAATTGAGAAAATTAGGTAGGTATCCAGATCCCTTCAAAATTTTACCATCTGAACAGTCATTTTTCAAGGTCTCGAGGAGAAAAAAAAGATCAAGTGATATTTAGGAAATTCATCCGAATGGAAAACATCGAAGAGTAGAAACAACAAGAAAAATTCTCAACCTACATCTGCAAAAATCCACTTGTCTTACTAAGCAGGAAATCATATTATCGTAGTAAGAAAAATCTCGGATTCTTTGTACGACTCATTAAGGCGATAAATAGTAAGCATTTTTACAGCGATATTGTGATGAATGATGGGAAGAAATCCGATGATAATGACCTTAATAATGCGTTAGTTAAACGACTAAAATCGATAACAATTAAAGATAACCTTGTAGCCCTTTAACTATCGGAAACAGAGAATTCAAATTTGTAAGTGAGAAATTTTTTCATTTATCAACTAAAGCATAACGCATATGATAGAAACCAAGCGTCGTATACTATGCATACATACACGTTTGTGTGTGACCTTACTCGAACGTAATTATAATAATTATACGAAGGAACAAAAAACCAGATGGTTTGAGAGTCGAGTCGATTTATTATGTCACGCGTAATTTTAACCAAAACAACTATCGGTTGCGGCGAAATTTAGCCGAAATTTTTCACAGCAACGAATTCCTATCAAGTACAAACAGTACGTAGTAGTACGTAATCAAAATGTAAACAAAAAAAAAGAGGAGGAATACGGATTATAAATGTACATTGTATACAGAAGATTAATTTATATTTTATATCGACGATAGTTTAGCTAGGGCAATACAGCTGGAGATTTCGTGAGAAGTCGAGTTAATGAAATAGGATATCTGCGATTAGATAAGGCAGCAGTTGAAGTAGCGAAACGATAATTCTCTCTGTCTACGAATTAATTTTATCAGAATAGTTGGATACGCTTTATAACATTTTACCCAGAATTTCACGCGAAATCATTTTTCATTGCATCAACGAAAATTTCAAATTCGCACCGCAATTCATACTCACCGATGAATCCTTTCTTCGCCAACTCTAAAGTAAACCGCCGGGTTATTCTTTCTAGTTCGTTTTCGCTGTAATTCTTGGGGTTTATTTTTACACCGGCTTTGGCTCCACCGAATGGTACATCGACACAAGCGCACTTGAAAGTCATCAGCGCCGATAGAGCTTTCACTTCATCCCTGGATACATCTTCGGAAAATCGAATACCTAAAACATGAATAAAATCGTTTATTTTTGTTTCAATTCTCGAATCGAAATAACCCATATAGCGATCGTTTACCTCCTTTACAAGGCGCCCTGTGAGTACTATGTTGAGCCCTGTATCCAGTGACCATCTCATAATCACCGCTATCCCTTCGGACCGGGAAACTGATCTCGATGATGTGATCGCAAGGCTGCATGATTTTCAAAATGCCTTTCACCTTTTTTCTCTTGTCTTCTACGGACATCTTGGTCTTGATATCTTCGACGAGTTTATCGGCTGCGATTTGGCAGGCACGATGGAAGAAATACTCAACCATATCGAAAAATTTCGGGTTTTGTGCAGTCGGGATATCGGCGAAACGATCCGGCATCTCGTGCAGATCACGTTTCTGTTGTGCTTGTGCTAAAGCTGGCAAGATTTTCGTGATTCCGTGGATATCCAGGCCAGCTTTCGACAGAAGACCCAGCTTTGAAGTATACTTGACCGATAACATCTTGAGGGTGTTTGACTTTTGAGCGAATAAAATCAAAGTATACAAACTTCACAAGTTTAGATAGAAATGTACACTTTTTACATCAATTCTTACGCGATCTAGACTAAAAAATTAAAGTCTTATTATACACTATTTATACAAGATATCTCGCGATAAAAGTGTAACTTGAACTGAGCCCGAGCAGAGCTTTTGAAGTGTTTATAAATTTCCACACACAACAGCACTGCTGGAAAATTTTCATTTTTACGCAGTGTTGCTTGATTTTAAAATAAGTTTTAAATTTTCGGCGAAAAGAAATTTTGAAATATTGTTTTTGGTCACACTGATTGAAATCAGTGCAAAAAAAATTGCTTGGCTTCAACTCAAGGAAAGGAACCGGAAATGAGTTTTTTTCAATAGTAAAATATGCAATTATGTAATTTTATCGCGATCTAAGGTCGAATTTTTTTGATTTTAATGAAATTCTAGCTACATGAGCAACAATTCGATGTCTTTGTATCACAATTTAAACGAGTATACTCGAATAAATGGTGTTTTTCGCGATTGTCAAAGTACCTAGAAGGGACCCATCCTCAAAATGAAAATACTCCCATGATAACAAATTACCTTATCAGAATGTAATCATTAAAATTTGATTAGTTGTTAAAAAAATTAATGCAAAACAATATTTCGAGTGATTTCTGCGTAAAATTCGTTGTTAGTTGGTGTCGTCGGTATGGCGAACAGAATACAGTTAGCTAACGCTAAAGAAAAGTGATCGTGGTGAAGATTCAAGTGAGATGTCAAAACCAAGTCATGTAGGTTCATATGTGACTATGCCATCAGTGCATGGCAGACCCAACATCCCGTCAGGGGCTAAGAATCGGATCGGTTACCATCAGCGAAACCTCAGTTTAGATTTCAGGTTTGTAACTTACTAAATACCCTTTGTAATCCAGTCGATTACTTATTATGGTAATTTGCAGATCTATGGGCATTTTGTTACCTCCTGTATGTCAAATAACGTCTAAAATAACATCGCATCAGCGTAACAGAAGTTTGGATTCGGCTTTACAACGTATCCCTGAGGTCGATGTTACACCCAGTCCAGAATACGAGAATGCACCGGCTACTCAAGTTGTATTGGAAAATGAAGATAAATCCAAGACGCAAAATAAAGAAGATTTAACCAGTTTAGGGTCGGACGATTCGGGTATTATTTGCAGGTAAAGTATTATCACTTTTACTTGTACATTGTACCGATTGGAAATACAAGGAAAGTTGTAATTACAGATCCGAGGTCACAAGCAGCAGTACGAGTGGCCATCAAAGTCATGAAAGTTTAGAAAGTGAATCCGACTCACCTGTCACCGAATACGAACCTCCTCAAAATGATATCGTTGCGAATACGAATAAAAGTTTCCTGTTACGCTTGTTCGAAAGCACCTTGTTTGATATGTCTATGGCTATTACGTATTTATTCAATTCGAAAGAACCAGGCGTTCAGAGTTATATAGGTGAGATAAATTTCTTTGAAATTCTGCATTATGATGAGCTGTTTTGAAAACCGCAAGAATTTAAATTCGAATGTAATTTTGGTAGGTAACAAGTTATTTAGTTTTTCCAACAATGACGTTGATTTCTACCTACCTCAGCTGGTTAGCATGTATATTCAAATGCAAGACGTTGCTGAAGTCATTCATCCATACTTGATGCATCGGTACTAAAATCTTCAATATTTAAAGTTATAGTTTTTCACTTTGCGGATATTTGATCATCTTTTTGTTTTGCAGATGTCGCGAGTCTTCTGACTTCTCGTTAAAATGTGCTTGGTTATTAGAAGCGTACAGTTTGGATTCGCCTCTCCCTTGTAAAAAATCACCCGCAATGAAGCTTAAGAAATTGATACTGTCAAACGAGTTGAAGTACATCCTTCTTTTTCAAACTTATCGAAAGCTTCACATCGAGCAAATTCTGATATTTTGCATGTTTCAGATCTTATAACTTCTCAACATGCCATACGGGTGAAATGAGTAAAAAAGATGGTATTCCAATTACAGCTGCCACATTATTATTTAAGAAAACCCATCATCGAGCGTATTCGGACGCTTCGACTTTGTTATCAAATCAGAAACACCAAATTCCTTCTAGTAAGTGAACGTGATTATTTATCGTCATAATCTCATTAGATTTCTGTTGACGTTTTTTAACCATCCCATTTTCTTCGTAGAAGACCGCAAAAAAAGTTTGGGAGATTTAAGTACCGGACACGGATTCGATAATGGCTGCGCTTGTTTCGAATCATGCGAAGGAATGGTGAGCGGATTACGAGGTATCCAGATCAGCTGCCATTGCGATGTGAGTATTTTATTTCCCTACGAATTATTTCTTCATTGGGAGGAGATTTTCGAGTATTGTTTTTATAGGCTCCTCGATTATCGGCGGAATTGAATTTCGTCAAAGTTCTCACCAATATTGGCAACACGTTGAAATGTATTCAAACGAAAGAAGCTCGCACTACGAAACTGATGGCAGAATTGGCCACGATTAATTTCAATCTACCAGCTCGAGTGTGGATTCCACTTTGTAGCGACTTACCTCATCACGTCGTTCGTATACCACCTCAGATGGCAGCGGTGCTGAATTCTAAAGATAAAGTTAGTCTCGATCTTTCATTTAAACCTAGATAAGGAGGCATTTAATGAAATTATGATATTGCAGGCGCCATATATAATTTATGTGGAGGTAATAGAAGTCGAAGATATGGAAAAGTCTCCGGTTATATCGAGGGCTACTAATGGTCTACGGCAAACGAAAAGTGAAGAGAATCTGTCTACTATTTCCGATTCTGACATGGATTCGTGTTGTTGGTCTCAAGAAGATGATGATATCTCAACTCAGGTTCGGCTCTCAGTTTTTATTTTTAACAAGTTTTTCTTATTGTATATGTAATTGATTTTATTATTGCGCAGTATTTGCAAATAAAGAAAGGCGACGCAGACACCATTTCTGAAAGGTCTCAGGATTCGGGCGATTCGAATGTTTTAATCGCAGCTGCTGATATTAGGAAGCGTCTCAGTGATTCACTGAGTGAAAGTAAACCTTTCAGTCATGATCCTGAAGATCCATCGGCTGCGGCTTTAAAAGTGCGTTGCTTTTTAAACCATTCCAAAAGATTGCAATGTTTAATACATATTATTTGCCTGCAGGAACCTTGGGAAGAGAAAGTAAAACGTGTTCGAGAAACATCACCTTATGGACACCTGTCATCTTGGCACTTATTATCAGTGATTGTAAAAACAGGAGACGATCTTCGTCAAGAATTACTCGCATCGCAGTTACTTACTATGTTACAGAAAATCTGGCAAATAGAACGAGTACCTTTATGGCTATATCCTTATAAGTAAGCTCATTTGTTTTTACATTCCTCGTTATAGGAATTCAAATTAATTTGAATTTGTTTTCAGAATTCTTTGTTTATCTGACGATTGCGGATTGATCGAACCTATTGTAAATACGGTATCGTTGCATCAAATCAAAAAACATTGTCAGTTATCTTTACTGGAATATTTTCTGCAAGAATATGGACCGAAAAATTCGGAAAGTTTTCTTAACGCTCAACGTAACTTCGTTCATAGCTGCGCGGCGTATTCGATCTTCTGTTATTTAATTCAAGTCAAAGATCGGTATGAAGATATTTCATTACGTGATAATTATCTTCGTGAGGTTTTTATTATTTATAAAAATTCATTTTGCAGGCACAATGGAAATATTTTATTAAACGGCGAAGGACATTTGATCCATATTGACTTCGGATACATTTTATCAACGTCACCAAAGAATTTAGGATTCGAGACGTCTCCATTTAAACTAACTCCTGAATTCGTCGACGTAATGGATGGTTTCAATTCGGATATGTTCGAGTATTTTAAAATTTTAATTTTACGCGGATTATTAGCTGCTCGAAAGCATATGGATAAAATCCTAAGTTTAGTTGAAATTATGAGATCAGGTAAATTTTTTCTCGAACAAAATTTCAATCAATTTCAACGGGAATTTTTCAATTGTTTTTTTTTTTTTTTGCTGATTAGGTTCGCAGTTACCATGTTTCAAGTCACGAGCAGCTACGGTGCAAACACTGAAAAATCGTTTCCATTTGAACCTGACTGAACAACAATTACAATTACTAGTCGAGAACCTTGTCGAATCGAGTGTGCACTCGTTAAGTACGAAATTATACGACGGATTTCAATATATCACTAATGGTATACTTTGAATAGTGGAAGAACTAGCGAATAAAATACGAAATGAGAGGTATGTATTTCTGGATCCAATCTGGAAAAACATCAACTATTGTTTTCCGTTTACCAGACCGGGGCTTTAATTAAATTATTGATCAGATGCTTTAGAATATTTTTATACCGTGTTTGTATTGAAATTGTTATATTTCTTCCTTTATTGTTCCTTCTCTTATCGATTTTTTATTTTCTTATTAAATCGTTCAATATTTTAATATGTACACATTCACGTAGGGTACATTTAAAATTCGTCTAAGGCAAATCAAGCCGATTGTGTTATTCGAACAATCAAACGAGTACCTTATTTTTTCAATTTTATTAATCGCCTTGCTCGATATTTTTATATATTCGTCGTGTTGTATAGCGAAATTACAAATAGGTAACGGATAAATATAAGACATTCCGTGTGTTATTATGCTTTAATTATGTAATTTTTTACATTATTTTTATATTTTTAGCCTTTTGACCAATTTTTATACGGAGTTTTGTTACTTCTACATTGTTTTTTTTTTTTGTTTAATGAATAAGTTTTATCAATTTTCACATATCAGACTAATGAAGAACAGAGTGTTGTACAATGGTTTTAAAATAGTCTATTTTGCCTGATCGTATTACTGCTCGTTGAATGAATGCTGCGTTTACAATTTTTTCTGTTTTATTTCGCAATTTGTTATATTGACGCGTTGAAATTATGTATTGAATTTTTAGTATATGGCAGTATTTTAATCGTATTTTTTAAAAGTTTTGCTTACATACGAATAAATAATGTTTAACTAAACTGTTGAAACTTCCTTTTTTCTTTTCTGAAAAAAACATGTGTACGTTTTTATGCATATCTACCTACGAGCACTCATGCATACTTTTCCCTATCATTAACGATAGATATGTATGTATAAACAAGCATGAATGAACTAGAATCATTATCTTTAAACTTTATCAAAACGTAACGCAACACAGTGGGCTGTGAGCACCCTCAAAACGGGCGTAATTCAAAAACTTACAATAAACCCAAACACAATTGTAAAAAGATATCCTCCCTTATGTTTTTGGGGTCGCAGAATACGAATTTGACAATATTTTTTTTGTAGGGGTATGGGGTGGGGGGGTGAAGGGGGTCAAAAATTCAAAATTTGACCATAATGACGTGTGATATGTCGAAATGTATGTTTTCGAGGGTGTAGATCACGAATCTGGCAATATTTTTTTCGTTGGGGTGAATGGTGGGGGATGAAGGGGGTAAAAACGGTGAAAAATTCAAAATTCGATTATAATGATGTGTGATATGTTGAAATGTACCAAGTATGAATAATTCAACTGAAAGTAAGTACTTTCCATCAATTTACTGGATTTTAGTTGTTATAAAGTAATTATAGAGATGAAATTCATCTCAAAACCCTGTTTTTCTCCTACTCGGCTGCACAAATTGGAATAGAAAAAATTTTCGCACGTAGATGCACGGGAAATTCCAGTGGCAGGTAATACTTGAGATAGTGTATTTCAAGATGTCAATTGCCATTTTTGCTCCAAAGTGCTCCGGCGACCTCCACGGTCGATTATAGTGAAAAATGTTGGTGAATTTCGTTAAAATATTACAAATTTTTGTCTTACTAGGACTTTGACGGCTCCCCAACAGAAAATCCTTCATCCCCCACCCTTCACCCCTCCTTCACCCCCGAAAACGTACATTTTGACATATCACAAGTCATTATAGTCAAATTTTGAATTTTTCGCTGTTTTCACCCCATTCATCCCCCACCATTCACCCCTACGAAAAAAATATTGTCAAATTCGTCATCTACACCCTCAAAAACATACATTTCGACATATCACACATTATTATGGTCAAATTTTAAATTTTTCACCCCCTCCATCCCCCACCATTCACCCCTACGAAAAAAATATTGTCAGATTCGTGATCTACACCCTCGAAAACATACATTTCGACATATTTCACGTCATTATGGTCAAATTTTGAATTTTTGACCCCCTTCACCCCCCCACCCCATACCCCTACAAAAAAAATATTGTCAAATTCGTATTCTGCGACCCCAAAAACATAAGGGAGGATATCTTTTTACAATTGTGTTTGGGTTTATTGTAAGTTTTTGAATTACGCCCGTTTTGAGGGTGCTCACAGCCCACTGTGCGCAATAGAATTACAGATCTCTGTGCAATAAAAACAATTTCCAGTGTTATCAAATTTTAATTGAACAGGTGTCTGTTTCCTGATATGATTTAATTAACAATTTTGTTTGCAATAAATTGAAAATATGTCGTCACAACGTTTGAAAATCGGACAACATTTATTAATAGAAAAGTGTATAGGTCGAGGCACTTTTAGCGCTGTGTATCAAGTTGTGAATGTGAAAAGTGCAGAGAAATTCGCCTTGAAACAAGTGTTTATATCCGACATTGAAGACAAAAAAGCGAGAAATGATTGCTCCAATGAAGTTTATTTGTTACAGGTATGCGAATTGCGCAGGTATGCAATTTAATTATAAGTCGTAATTGTAAGACAACTAACCAATTCATTTATCAACTAGCGTTTAGATCACCCGAATATAATCAAGTATTTATGCTGAGAATTCGATCAAGTTAGCGGAACACTACACGTATTGTTAGAATTGGCATCCAATGGAGATTTATCGCATTTTATCGCTGATCATATTAAGAACATTAGACTCATACCGGAATCAACCATTTGGAAGTTCATTATTCAATTAAGTTCGGCTTGATCATATTAAGAACATTAGACTCATACCGGAATCAACCATTTGGAAGTTCATTATTCAATTAAGTTCGGCTATCGATTTCATGCATGCGAATAGGATAATCCATAGAGGTAACGAAAAGAAACGACAGCTTTATTAATGATGTCGAATATAATATGGTATTTTCCTAGCTGATAATATATTATGATTATGGTGTAGATTTGAAACTAGCGAATAGTGTTGGGCAAATTCGCGAATATTCTTTTTTTGCTTGCGCATGCGCAAGAATATGCGCATATTCTTGCGCATATTCCGCAGATTCTTTTCAAAAAATTAGAACATTTTGCTTAGTTTAGAGATAATAGGAAACTTTCCATGAAAAGGTTTCAAATTATTAAGGAAAATTGGAAATTTATAAAAAAAAGTAGTGGTAAAACTTGTAAATTGTGGAAAATTGTAGAAAAATCTTTAAGTTTTTTGAAAAAAGTCATGATTTTTATTTTTTTGAGAGAATATTCTCCAAGCATTTGAGAATATTCGCGAATATTCGCGAATATTCTCAGATTATGCGCATTGAGAATATTCTCAGGCCAACACTACCAGCGAATATTCTTTTATCCGAAGATGGTGACATTAAAATTTGCGATTTCGGACTTGGAAAGTGTTTCGTCGATGGGGACAGGTTGTATTCAACATCGGCCCTTGGTTCACCTTATTACATGAGTCCTGAAAGACTGCTTAGGGAAAAGTACTACTTCAATAGTGATATTTGGTCATTAGGATGTATCATTTATGAAGTAAGAATAGAAACCCTGATTTAATTTTTTCTTTCAAATCCATTATTTCAAGAATATTCTACAATTTGCACGACGTGTTACAGCTGGCAGCTTTGCAGTCACCTTTCTATGTCAGTAAATTGGACATGAATTTGCTCATTAAAAGAGTTATCTCTCGAGATTTTGCACCTGTGCCATCAGATTTATATTCTAAAGAAGTGAGTTAGTTATTATTTTTTGTTGATCTTGTGCTAGGTAGTCATTTATTCGTAATAATAGGTTGTAAGCATGTCTGACAGAATATGTACTATTTATTATAGACCTACTGACGTTCGTGTGTACTTTTTGTTTGTAGTTACATGCAGTCATCGAAACTTGTCTGACAGTTGACTGTAAAAAGAGACCTTCAGCTCATCATATATTAGGTTATGCAAATGATTTTTGTGCCCAGCATTACTAATTTAGTTGACCAGGTTTAGCTTAAATTTTTAATAGGTAAGTAATAATTTAAGATTTTATTCAAAAATTAAGAATTATTTTAAAATTTATTTTTTAACTTGTGTAAACGAAAGTGAGATAATTAGACTTTGTAATTGTTTTTGATTTACCTAAGTAGATAATATTTTTTTTTTAATGTGAATAAAACTTCAAGATGATTTGCTTCTTTTTCGTGTTCATTCACATTCTACCTACAATGGATCCATTCTCAGCGGAGCAATGGGAAATATTTAACCTAGAACCTAGTTCAATTTTGGGCCATGCCATAATCATAACTTCAACATTTTCAACTTCTCATTCAAGTTTGAAGTTGAACTTAGCAGGGAAACAAGGGTCATTGATTTCTGAGATGGAGTATAGATATCTAGAGAACTGAGAAGAGCTGTATATTACCATCTATACCCTTTTGATGCATAATAATGTTCTACATTCAAGTTCCTATATCGTGCCTATATAAATGAATCGCAATAAATCAAAATACTCGCTTTTTCTTCCTTAATTTTAGTTTGGATGAAATTATTATGAAATCATCAAATAAGTACATAGATACCTACTTTCAAAAATTCCTCTGATGGTGAATGAATGGCCAGAACCAGAATGGGAGGAGAGAAGTTGCGGTGCCTAATTAAGGCAATGAACCAATGATTGTATAGCCTAAATGTGTGTACCACCTATCACGTATAAGATTGTTATTCGATCAATTTGATTTATTTTTGAAAATTGATCACTTTCAAATTTTCAATTTTCACCAAATAAAATAAAATAAAAAATCAAAAATGCCTATGCCTATGCACCCCCTCAGAAATAAAGTCAAAAGAACTGAGATTAATAGACTTTCTATTATATTTTGATGAAGGAGGAACGACGATTATTTATGGGGAGGGGCGCCGGGTGCCGGGAATTTTTTTTATCAACGAAGTAAAAATAATAATAAACTGTACGGTAAGCAGAAGCACTAAATAATTTATTTAATAAGTAAGTACTATACTTGATTATGTCAATTACGTGTGATAGTAATGGCTAAGCATTATGTACTGTAGATGTTTCTTACTTTCTCTATTCTCTTTTCATTTCCCTTTCACTGCAGGTCCTGGCCACTTTTTGGTAACCATAAGAACGTGAACAGAAACAATCGTCAATTCATCGAGCTCAATGTTCAAGAGGATCATTTCCTTCGGTGCCTTATCAACAAGTAATTAAAAAATATTTTCAATTTTCTGGGAGTGCCAGTGTCATTATATAATTGTTATTTTAGTATCGAGTTTGAGTCAGGTTGATTTTTGATAACTGTGAGTATGTACATATAGATGATCATTCTTTGTTTCAAATACTCGATATTCTCATTATAGTTAGGTATACTTCACAATTTTACGTAAATATGTAATTCATAATCAATTCTCAAACCAATTTTTCTCAAAAAATCTAGCATCTTCAAAAATTAATGTAAAACGAACACCTTACATATGTTATTCAAATGTATTTTCGTATGTAGTTTAAATACAATACATTCTTTGATAAAAATATGATAAGATAATTCATTTTTGCTTTCAAAATTTGGAGGTTGTGTGATATTCCAACAAGTAGGTAGGTTATAGAGGTATTTAAAATTGAAACACATAGATATTTCAATTATTCTCAAAATGACAAAAATATGTATAAATATTAAAGTTTGAAATTTCAACTGTAATTGTCGCATTGACATTTAATTTTTCTTCCAACTTGTGATAGCGGCTGCGGCTGGTGACATTTTTCAATTCAAGTTAACAGCGTAAGGCAAATTTATTGTTTTTGCAAAATGAACGTGTTTACTTATGAAAAATTGTAACCCCACAGTGCACCACTGGCATTTACACTTAATGAAATTCGTTTACCTGTAGGCCTATTAATGTTTATGCTAAAATATGATTACAGAAAACACTTTCAAAGCAAGATACCCACTTCGAACGACGATGGACGAAAGCTGCAAATCAGATATTCAATTGTATGAATTCGACGATCTTCAAAAGGCATTGAAACAGAAAGATCAAGTACCACTGAACTTGGTAGATGTTAGAGAAGATGGAGAAATCAAAGAAACTGGTATGGTGCCTGGTGCCATTCACGTGCCTTGTAAGTACAATTGCTTTTTTCAAAATGATTTTAGTAGTCAGCGTACCTACCAATGCTCAATTTAATTAATCAGCATAATTATGTCTACAGTAGGACAAGTTGAGTCAGCATTGGATTCGTCGGACGAAGAATTCCAACGAAAGTATAACTTTGCTAAACCAAAACAGGATGATCCCTTGATTTTCATGTGCAAAGCGGGAAGACGAAGTTACGAAGCTGCTAAAATTGCTGTGAAGAAAGATTATTCAAAGTAAGAAATCATGTTCAATGCTCAAAAAGGAGAAATACCTATGTAAAAAAAAATAATTTTTGTTTTCAATGTTTTAGTGTTGGAAGTTATAAGCATGGTTTTCTCGAATGGGCCGAAAGAGCCAAACAGCTAGAAAATCAGTGAAGGGTTTTTTTTCTAAAAAATTAACGATGTTATTGAATACCCATTTAATCCAACTGTCTTTTGCGGAGTAAACTATATTGTGTATTTTTAGATCATACCATTAGTAGGTACCTAGGTATAACATAAATGATGTGTATTTGTTTTCTCTTCATTTTTATTTTGAATTTATTGTAATACATTTTCTTTTTTGCATCACGTTCATTTTATTATCTCATCTGTAAACTACAGTAATCAAAATTTAAAGATATAGGTAACTCAAATTAACGCCGCACGCCGCACGATTTTTAATAACGTTGCATCAGAATCGTTAAAGCAATGACTGTGAATGATAAGTATGGAATGTTATTTTTTACAAAAATATTCAGGAATACGATTCTCAATTTTCTGATATTGAATCTCAGCTAATCATGAAAATAAGATATCAGTTTGAAATCAATAGCCTCATTTCACTAGTCACGTGTACAATTTTCGTTGCGTATTTGTAAGAATTGAAAAATGTGCGAAAAAATTATTCTATTTTCCTTTTTACTAGTTTATGGAATCAATAAAATCCATTCTTCTGAAATCAGACAATTCGGTTATCGCGACTTGACAGCAATGCAAGAAACTCCTGATAAGCCTTTACATATAATAGATGTAAGAGAAAAATACGAAGTAGATGCTACTGGAATGATACCTGGCAGTATTCATTTGCCTTGTAAGTATCGTAGAGAAAAATGTCATAATACACATTACACACCTCGTCATAAGTAGGTAAATCTCCTTCTACCTCATTTCAGCAAGACAGGTTAAAGAAGCTCTAGAATCAACTCCAGAGGAGTTTCAACACAAATATAACGCTGAGAAACCAAAGCCAGAAGATAATTTGGTATTCATTTGTAAAAGTGGAGTGCGAAGTTTACAAGCATGTGAAACCGCTTTAAAATGCGGTTACAAAAAGTAAGAGATCATTACGGTACCTATAATTAGGTATTTTCATCAGAAAAGGAATTCCTTTTTTATTCTCATTATTGCAGCGCAATAAATTATGAGCGTGGATGGTTCGATTGGAAATGCAAATACTTAAAAAGCCAACCAGACAAGGGTAAAGATTACTTCACGTCACTGAATTATGTCCGTACAGTTGATTAAAAGAATTCAGCTGCTCCATATATGCTGTACATGGAATTAAATACCTGCTCATTACGATATTAGCCGCAATCTAGAGATGTTATTTATTCATTCCATTTTTCACCCATTTGAACTCTATAAACTAGAAAATACTTTACAATCATTACACCGCGTAGGTAATTGATGAATCGATTGATAAGATAAATAAACTCAATGCTAACTTATTGAAATTAAATTCAACTCAATAAATGGCAAATATCATTAGTATTTTTTTTCTAATGTAGAGTGAAATTCAGCATCTATTCGGTTCAAAAATGTTGCATAAACTGATCTGTTTTTCTATTTTAATATCGCTTGTGGCCGTTTATGCGTGGGATCCAACTTTCAAATTTACAACCCGAAAAATCCTCTATCGAACAAATCCCAAACCGCCCAAACTGATTCTATGTTATCGTTACCACACTCTTAAAAAAGCTATTCAAGAATCTTTAAGGAAAAAAGATCCGATAGAGTTGACTATCATCGATATACGTGATAGAAATGAAGTCAACCAAACTGGTACAGTGCCAACTGCCATAAATATACCAGGTAAGCTTTTTTTTTTGAAATTCGGATTCAAAAAAAGGAATCTGTTATAATTGATTAAAAAATTTGATCACTAGTTGAAGAACTTTACGGGGCTTTGAATTTAAGCATAACTGAGTTCAACGAGACGTATCATGCGGAAAAACCAAGGTGGCATAGGAAACTGGTAATAATGAGTAAACACGGACGAGAAGGTTTGGAATGTTGCGAAGAAGTATTAAAATATAATTATACGAGGTAATTAAATATCAACGTTCGTTTGCTGACAGTGGTTGTAGACGCGAAAGATACATTATTCTAAGACACATTTTTGACTTCTTAGGGTGGGAAATTATCACGACGGATGGGCAGATTGGTACAACAGAACGTGGATGGTAGGAATGAGCCTTGACTGGACATGGAATCCTGACGCGTGGACTTTACAACCGATTAACAGAAGCAACAGCGAACAAGAACAAAACGATTGATAATGATAATAATACATTTTTTTTCTTTAAAATTATAAAAATAGCTAATATAAGTATCTACAAATGTATAAATTAAAATTACTTATTTTTCGACAATTTAGTATCGATCATACCACGGAATTGAGTTAAAATACGATTTTCTCGTTTCGTTCTTTCTTCTTTACTGAACATAGCTAAAGCACGTTTTTCATCGGCAGAATAAATCTGGTTCTCTTTACGTAAACGGACAGCTTCCATACGACGATGTCTAAAAAAAAAATAACAGATTATAGGTTTCATTCCATTAAGGCCATAAAAAAGTCGGTAATTGAATTTTTCCTTACCTACTACCACTCATCACGTATCCAACAGATTCGAAGGATGCAATTTCGTTCGATGTAAGTCCAATTTCTCCTCTTCTAGGAATACGTTTACCTTCTGCAACATAGGCAGCCATCGCAGCTCCTTCACCAGGTAATAAAGCTTTACCATACTCTCTAGGAGTAAGAGTAACTTGTGGTTTTTGTACAGGTCCAACAACTTCGGTTTCTACAGTATCTGTCGCATCTACAAGAAACATGCAAGCAGTTGAATATCTATCTAAAGAACGGAAATACTGCGTAAGTTTTTTTGCATACTTGTTTTTTCAACCCAGACTTCTTCGGAACTATTATCAGAGCTGCTACTGCTACTGCTTTCACTTCGTTTGCGTTTTTTCTCTTTCTTATGCTTCTTTTTCTTTGATTTATGCTTTTTAGATTCCTATAAATATTCGCCACTTGAATTACACAATAATGAGCAACTCATTATCGAGAATTGTTTGTGAATTATTACCTTATATTTTTTGCTATCTTTCTTCTTCTTTTTCTTCTTATGATGAGAGGAACTATCGGTTTTTCTTTTTTTAGGGCTGCTTATGGACCATTCATTATCATCATTGTCACTAAACACAGAAGTAACAACATTAAAACCAAAATTATAAAACTTAAAACGGTAAATGAGAGCAGAAATCACTTACTCTTCGACATGGGTAGGGGAAAGACCCCAAACGAAAGGAACTCCATTTAGCGAAATTTTCTCTCTTTGTTTACGTCTTTCGTGAAATCTATCTTCTTTAGAATCAGAACTGAAGTTGAAACTTCTTTTTTCTCTAATTTCTCTGTATTCTTTCCTGTTTCTGTTTTCTCTATACTTATCATGAGGCCATCGCGACGGCGAAGAAGATCGAGATGGAAGTTCGGTTGAGACACTCATGACAAGATGATGGATTATTCAATAATACTAATCATTTTAACATTTTTAAATTTCAAAAATACATTTTTTACCACAATTCTTTTCTTGATTGAAATTTTTTATACAATTTTTTATTTTTTTTGATAACAGAAAAAAATAAATCAAACAACTCGAACGTTGCCAAATTTCCTAGAGGTCATGGTCAACAAATACTTGACAACGCCGAAAAATCATTATGAAAAATAAATTTAAAATTTTTATTTTTTTTAAATTTTTAATTTTCATTTTTCTGATTTTTTGAATAATAATTAATTAGAGAATTTTATTTTTTATTATTATTAATATTCTCTTACTTTCAATTTGTTTAAATATTTTTATGTAAGATGGCTATTATTATTTTTCTATAATACAATATTGCCAGTATGCCAGTTGCCACTTGCCAGATATTAATATTAGGGCCTAGGGGTGTTCGAGCGTTCTCCAGCTAGTTACAAAAACCTGCAGCAAATACAGGAATAGAAAACGTTGAAATTTTTTTACGGTTTTTTGTAAAATTGCATTATAGCTTATAGCAATCTATAGTCAATTTTGAGTCTATCATGAGCGCTCAAAACCCCTAATTTTTTACGTTTTCTGTAAATTCTGCAGCGTTCTGTAGAGCGCTCGAACACCCCTACCGTATTGTAGAAGTAGAAGTAAAGTAATTTGCAACTTGCAAGTACCTAATAAATTTACTGTAGAAATTTTATTTTAACCGAAAAAACAAGACAGAATTACAATACTACACACTCATAAATCATCATTGAATAAAACACAAAACTTTTCTACATCATTGTTTATTCTGACGAAAAAGAAAAATTAATGAAGCTTCAATACAAATACTAGTACAAGCAATGTGGATTGCAAAAATAAAACAAATAACATCAATACATCCTATGCTCGAGTAAAATCCACGTATTCAACTACGGAAATAATTATTAAAAGAGAAGTAGGTAATAGAAAAGTATTTACACCGAAACACGATTACTTTCTATACCACATTTGAACCTTATTCATCTTCTTAATCTTTTTTTGCAAAACGAAGAAACCGTACAACAATGCTTCAGCGGTTGGAGGGCAACCTACAATTCGAAAATTCAATTTAAGAATCGAAATGTGAATAAAGAAAAACACTCGCAGAAAATATTCAATACTAACCTGGTACATAGACATCAACGGGAATAATTCTATCACAGCCCCGAACAACAGAATACGAATAATGATAGTATCCTCCTCCATTTGCACAACTGCCCATCGAAATCACCCATCTAGGATGTGGCATCTAAAATATTCCCTCAATGTAATCGAGCACAATGATACATAGATCAATTTTCAATAAAATACAAAACAAACCTGGTCATAAACTCTTCTAAGAGCTGGTGCCATTTTATTAGTAACAGTACCGGCAACAATAATAACGTCGGCTTGTCTAGGACTAGCACGAAATACAATACCGTAACGGTTCATATCATACCGAGGAGCAGCGATGTGCATCATTTCTACGGCACAGCATGCTAAACCGAAAGTCAAAGGCCAAAGAGAATACTGCAAAGGAAAAAACACCACTATTATCAAATTCAATTGCCCAAAATGAATATGCGATGTAAGAAGTCACAAGAATCACTGACTTTACGGCCCCAGTTGACAACATCATCCATTTTGGCAATGACATATTCGACTAAATTCGTTCTTGGATTTATTTGAAATGGAGAATACGGGCGGTATTCTCTACTTGCCGTATCTATCAAAAAGTTTGAGATAAAAAATTAGTCAAGATTTTATAATCGGTCAGTTTTTTCTACTACAAATCAACATGACACAAATTTGAAAAATCACACATCATGAAAGGCTGATAACATACTTTCAACAACTTTGTTATCGGTATTGGCGACTTTAACTTCGGATTTCGGGCGATCACTTTGGCACGCGGTGGTAGAGCTTATTCCTTTACCCAAAACATTGAATTGTTTCAAAAATGGAGCTGAAACAGGATTATTTATAAGAGAAGTATTAAAATCACGAAAAGTGAGTATAATTTTTCGAATTAAACAATACATACAGCGTCTGATAACTAGAGCCATGATGCGTATTTAGTATTTTGAAAGAAACTGAAATGATTGAAAATCGAATCGTTTATGAGCAGTACATTTTCTTGATTGCTACTTTATATACAAATGCGACGAATGTATGAATTTAAATCAATTAATACTAAAAAACATGAGCTTTATGAGCTTTCAAAAGAAAAGAATGTCAAATTACAATGTTATTTTGACACTTATCAGTCATCACACTAAGGTACTGTAACCCGGGTATGTCAGACTCCCATTTTGTTCCTCACGAAAAAAAATTGTTGTTTTTTGATTCAGGGTTTTTATGACGGAATTTCTGGCATAGAATGAAAGTAATCATTGAATTAGAGCCATGCTGTGAATTTCACACAATTTCAAACTATTTTTAACCCAAAAATGAAGTGCTGAAAAATGACTGAAATTCAAAACAATTAAATGTATTACAATTGATACATGTAGCATACCATTGGAAAGCTCGTTCAATTCTCTTTCAAAAATGTTATTATGAAAAAGTTGTGAAAATGCACGGTTTTGAAGATATACGCGGTTAAAGTTTGCCGAATTCCCATATACTGCAATGCTAAGTTCGTCAAACCAGGAACAAAATGGCCGTCCGACATACCTGGGTTACAGTTCCCTAATCACACCAGCTTATCACAAGTTGATAGTCGAGTGAAATACTGCAAGCTGATTGGTCAAGTCAATATTACGTCATCAACAAATTGGCGCTTTTTTCATCTTTTTTTAATAAAAAATTTTAGCTAAAAATTATTGATAAGAAATAATTAACCAGAAAATTTAGCTTATTCTCGAAACACCAATTTCAATTGAATTTTTCAAGTAATTAGATGACCAGCAAATCAGCAATTCAACATTGAAGATTTCTCAATCGTCGATAGATTACTTTTGGTCTTCGACCACGGGATAAAGTCAACAAGTTTGATTATTCTCCATGTCAGCATTTAATTTAGAACTTGGAACTAAGGAATCACCCCATTTATACGTTGAACACTATTAAAATTGGACAATAAGTCGATATTCTGCCTCAAGTTATTCATTAATCACCCTACATTCAAAATGACCGAGATCTACATGCATGTTCAACTTGTTTGCAATCCGTTCCTATAGCAACCGGTAATGTGTTATAAGTTGACAAAAATGTAGTTATAAGCTGAAATAATTGGAATAAAAATGATAAAAATAGTGTAAAAATATAAATATGGCTTTAACCGTATTAGAAAAATATCTTCCAGTAGCTCCAGAAGACCTTACAGAAGAAGAAAAAGATAATTTATTCCCACTGATATGTTCTTTGGATATCTCACTCGATGTAGACACAGATAATTTCATAAAGCTATTCCAAATTGCTCAAGAAATATTACGCTTTAAAGGAGAACAAGTAAGAAATTACGCTTACTTACCTATTTCGCACTGGATATTGTCGTAATCACTACACCTGGTTACAGGTTGAATCGCTCGTCAATGAGTTGGATAATTTAGCTACGAAACTTGGCGAAGAAGAAGCTAAACGTAGTCAGAATTTTATTGAAATTGAAGATCTTCGGTCATCTTCAACCAGAACCGATAAAGATGGAACATCATCAGGTATGAAAATTCAACTTACCGGATCACACAAATGAGAAATAAACTCGACTTTCGGGTAACTTTTCAGATACTGACGACTATCAACGTAAACTGGTTAAAATGGAAATTCAAAACGATCGTCTTCTATCCGAATTACAAGAAAAAGAACAAGAATTGATGAATGAGAAAAAAGAAATCGAAAAAGTCAGCATTATTTATCTACGTATAAATGAGCTTTCTAATCGTAATACGATTTTTATTTTCATTTCAAGTTATCTATTCGAATCACGTCGTTGGAAGAAGAAAACCGGGTACTGAAAAGCGAACTCCAATCAACGCAGCAAGAATTAACGAGTAATGCTAGTGTAAGGATGATGACAGAAGAGCAAGAATATCCATCTACAGAAAAATATCAAGAGCTAATGGAACTGTTGCGACAGAAAAATAAACATATTACTCAACTTTTGAATGACATTGAAGTAAATTTAATTTCAATTGTCAATTAATTACTAAGTACATGTTGATAGTAGAATCATTTTTCAAAAATGAGAAATTTTGTAGGATATAGAAAGAGAAAACAACAGCTTGAGAGAGAAATTATCCATAGTTCGGGACGAATTAGCAGAAGGAGCTGAACAAATGTCTAAATTATCCATGGAACGAATCAGTCTGAGCACCAATGTTGATGAATTGAAAAGTATAAATTTCATCAAATTTGAGCGGAAAAATTTCACGGGTTTAATTTTTGAAACTCTCTTGCAGGCAAAGTTTTATTACTAGAACAAGAAAATTTAGGTTTAAGGAGTCAAATAAATGAATTAGTGGAAGAAAAAGAAACACGAAATAAGCAATTTGAAACCAACAATACGCATTATGAAACCAAACTTCAACAGCTGAAGGTTTCTATTATTTTTCATTTTTCTAAAATACTTTGTAATACACTATTTGATTAACGAATGTTACGTTCGTAATAGGAAATACTTCAAAAAAGAGACTCCGAGTTATCTTCGTTTAAATTACAACATAGCGTTAATAGTTCTTTCAACAGAAAATTAGATGACAGCGGACACCTGACGCAACTGAGTAATTTGAGCAAAGTAAGCATCTTTTTCAAAATACCTACTCTTTCAATTTCTGTCTAATTGGAATCTTTTTCAGACGTTGGCAGAACGAGAAAAACAAATCGTCGAGTTGCAGCAACAACTAAAACAGGCCACTGTCGATCTAAATGAAAGCACTCAATTACTCGAAGAGCAAAAGAAAATTCTCCAGTCGAAGTTGGTATTACTATTCGCAGTTAATTGAAACATTGAAATTTTCGATTCATTCAACACTTTTCTTATTTCAGATTTGATAAAAACCTTGAGTCAAACTTATTGAAACAATTGAAAAAGAAACTAGAGCAGGCTGAAAACAGAGTTGTAGTATTGGACTCGAAAGTTAAACATGCCGAGGAAGATTCGCTCAAAAAAGCTCAAGAAGTATGTTTTTTCAGCATAAATTCCGAGGAAATTATATAGGTACCTAGTAAAATCATTCTTTTATATAATTTTTAGGTTACAGAATTAATTATACAACTTCGTGAATACGAATCTGGAACATATGGTTTAGAAGACGCTATGGTTAGAATCAAAGAATTGCAGAAACAGAAACAAGTTCGAGACAATCAAATCGAGCAGCTGGTCCAAAACCTCAACCAGCTTCAAGATGAAGCCAATTTACTTGAACAAGAAAATCAAATTTTGAAGTAAATTAACTAATAATTCACGTTATATGTTTATTTTCCAAGTGCCTGGTACTATTTCAAACGTATTGATGTATTATAGAGATCGTGTGGGAATTTCTCACGATGAGCAAATTATCGCCGATGATTTCGCTCGTCGTAATCGAGATAGACGTAGTAAACTTTCAGAATTGACCGAACAGCTGGAAAAAACCAATGACGAATTATTATCGGTAAAATTAGATGTGAGTGTGTGATTATTCAAAATGAGAGAATGGAAGAAATATCCATTGATCAAGAATTGAAAATTGTATTAAAACATTTGTTGATAATTTCATATTCCAGAATAGAGAATTAAAGAAACAAATTACCTCCTTAATGACTGAATTAAACTTCTATCGTTTAAAGGAACCTGCTTCAATAGACACCCCAGATGCAGCTTTACCATCGGGAGAAAGTAAGTACCCTTTTCTCATTTCTTTTGAAAATGAACCTTTCTTTACAACTCAAAAAACCACCGTTTTCTAGGCATACTTCCGGAACCTTCAACCGCGCTCCAAATTCTACCATCTGAACCGGCCGCCGAAACCGGATTAGATGAGAAATTCCAAGAAATCGTTGACGAAAATGAAAGCTTACGAAAAGGTATGCATGAAATATTGGAAAGCATTCGAAATCACGACGGTATGTTGTTTTCGTCTTGGAGTATAATTTTTCAACTGCTTGTAATTTTTTGCGCCCTCCAAACTTAAAAATGGCTTTCACTGTGTTTTCTTTTCTTTTTAGAAAATAATTTGGCAAATTAAAAAGAATCTATGTATTAGGTATGTTTTTGATTGAAAAATTAAAACAAAAAACATCCCATTTTTCTCATCGAACACTCACCATTCTAATCGTCATGCTTTATATATTCGCTCGAAAATTCCATCTGTTGAATTGGAGGAAAAATTAATCGAGTGCTTACGACAGGTTCCAGTACGATTCAAATTGAATCAGAGACATTGGAGCAGTTACTAGAAGCGTTGGATTCGAGACATGTGAATGGCTGGTATCAACCTGGTATGCGACTGCAAGCTCATATCCATCAATTATACGGAGTGAATAAAACACTACGAGAAGAGCTGCATATTTGCAGGTGATGAATCAAAATAGAATTAAATTTTAGAAGGTAAAAAAGGCAATATCAAAATTATTTATTTTCAATACAATTTTCTTACTTTTTTCAGGTCTAGGGAGGATGATCTGCATTTACAATTACACGAAGCATTTAAAAAAATTGAACAATTGGAAGAAAGTGGTTCTCAAGTACGAACTATCACGTTCCCAGAACAGAGAATACCTTCACCTAAACTCAAGAAAGCCATAAGCTGCTCTGAATCACTGCTGAAATCGAGTCGTGAATTAGAAGCGGTACTTATCGAATTACTTTTGATGGATAGGTATTTGTATCAAACTGTTAATATTCCTTCTATCGTCTCATTCAGGAACTGGACCGCGAAAAAGAAACGTGTAAAAATTTACAAACTCGAGTGAATAATTTACAAAACTCTCTGGACAGTTTGCAACAACAGATGGAGAAAATCAACGAACAATATGACCTCGATAAAGAAAGTTGGTACCATGTAAAAGTATCCATGCAACAAGAAATCGACAATATCAAAAACAACGAAATGGTATTGCAATTAAAAGTAAGCGAATTTGAAAAAAGCTTGGAGATACTGAAAGAGGATCCAAACGAAATCAAAAAAGCTTACGTAGAAAATACATTCAGGTACCTACTTAATTTTTTTCGTAAATAACTATCTTCTCCATTCTCACCATACTAAAATATAATCCCGTCTTCGTAACTTTTCAGGATTTCTTCATTAAAAGTAGACTTGCAACAAGTGAATAGAAAGTACCAGGCGATGGCCGAAGTTGAAAATAAAACTCGTCAAGAAAAAAATAAAATATCCGAAGAGCTATACTTGATCAAACAATTGAAAAGTGAAGAAATATTACAGCTTACTAAAGAAAACGTAAGTTTATCGAATTTATTATTTTTCTTCGAATTTTTCAACATACCTACTTTCAAGAAACTTATTCATTTATACAGGATAGATTATCGAATGAATTAAACAGCCATATAAAGCAATTAGATCAATATGTCAACATATCAGAATACGAAAAAATCACCATAGATTTCAATCAACTGACGATCAAGCATCGTGAAACTTTACATAAACAGATTTTAATAGTAAGTGTTTCAAAAAATGCGAGGTGATCAATCTCAAGATGAAATTTAGCTCAAGTTTTTATCTCAAAAATTGTTTTTTACAGGGTTCTGATAAAGATAAATTAGTTACAAGGTTACAAAACGAAGTAGCCTCGCTCTCTTCGCAAAAATTAGAGCTAGAAGTTATACTAAAACAGACTTATGAAGAAAACCGTCACTTACGAAGTACTACATCCACCGTAGACGTTTCCGAACAGGTAACAGAGTAGCTATATTACATAGGTATGGTTGTTTAATAAATCGGAGTCATAGTAACCTGGAACCCCTTTCCAGTTAATCGCATTAACAAAACAGTTGGCATCGACAGAATTGGATATCATTACTAAAAGGCAATATTCTGATCACATGAGTCGCATGTACGAGTTGACCAAAGGTAATATACAACGCAGATGAGTCATTTTCCAGATTTTGTGATAATTTTTTTTTGGTCATTTTTCAGAACAATTGACTGAAACGGAGAACAGGTGTAAATTTTTAGAGGACCAACTATCGCAGGCCATCGAAAGTAATTCATTGTTGCAGAAGAATGAGGCGGAGCTACGCGAGAAAATTCTAAAGGTGCCCAGCAATGTCGAATTTGACGAGATAATGATGAAATTGAAAAATGCTGAAAGCAATATGGTAACGTTTGGATATTTGAATAACAATGGAGATCGCGTGTATAAAATATCAACTCGCTATTATTCGCAGAATACGTTATCGGCTCAGAAAAAAGAGCTCGAAGAAGTAGCCAATATAGCCCAAGATCAAGTTAAATCTTTAGAACAGTATAATAGGTGTCAAGATTTCGAGTACGATTCTTTACAAAGACGTATCCTTGAGTTACAATCTCTGAGCGACGAGAAGATGATAATAGGTAAATGAATTTTCCATCATTTTCAGCATAAAATTATAATGAAAAAATTATTTATCAAATTATTTTTTCAGATCGTCTTACGAAAGAACTTCTTCATTTGCGAGGCAATGGTATCGTTAATAATGATCAAATCGAAACGTATAAAGATAAAGTGATAAAATTGGAAGCTGAAATTCTCCAGACTAAGATGAAACTATCAGAATCAGAAAATGAATACCATCGTCTGAAAAAAGAAAGCAATAATAAAATTAGGTTTGGAAAAAAATCGCCACAGTTTTAAGATAGGCTTCGATAAATTACATTGTGAAGTTCATAATATTTTATTTCGGTTTTCCCAGATCCATGTATTCGATTATTTACGAGTTACAAAAACGATACTTGAATTCGTTTCCTTTGATCAAAGAAGAATTATGCTTCGAAAACATAATAAGATGCAAAGAAGAACAATTTGCGCTCACTTCGATAATACTCGACATGAAATTACCTACGGTATCAATTCTCGAAGAAACTGAAAGCGATGAAAGTCTCACCAAAAGTCCTAATTGGGAATATAAATCTAAATTTAAAATTCAAGTAAGTAAATCAAATAAAATTTCATGAAACTACATTCGAATTGATTTTAACCATTGATTTGCATTTTTGTAGGATATCAACATGCGCCTTATAAACGAAGGTCTGCAAAACAAAATACAAATATATGCTGAGCGGCTGGATAGGCAGGATAAGTTGATTTGTCGTTTAGAACAAGAGATGAATCATGCTGACGAACAATGTAGAGAATTTTTACTTTATTGGAGTCCGCATTCGAATATTAGACTTTCAACCGAAGTAATTAACCGTTAATTAGAACATACCTATAAGTTTTTTAGATCCGGTGTTATAACCATAGATCATCATAGATGAGATTCCGCTGACCTTTGGTGATCAGTCCTTTCAAAAAAGAACATCATTGATGCAAAACAAAACTCCTCTACAATCTCCTTATTTTACATCTCAATTTGTATACTAATCCCATTGCTTGTTGAAATGACTCATTTTTAAAGAATTCTGATTCGAATTTTTCATTAGCACGATGACAGTGTGAATAACAAATCCACCCAAACCTCAGAAACTATAGTTCAACCGCAAGAAAGCTACTCCGTTTATGATTCAGTAGATAAAATCAAACAGGTAAGTGAACATGCTTTGAAATTGAAATTTTGGTAATGTTTACTTAAATTCGTTTTCGATCCTCGACAGGCAAACGTCACAATAAGTGAATTGAACTCCAGACTCAAGTCAATGGATGATGATTTACGTAAAACACGCGATCAACTGGCCTCTTTAATGATGGAATTGAAAGAAAAGGAATCGATCATCAGTGTGAAAGAAAAAGAAATTTTGAGCTTGCAAAAAACAAACAACGAACGTGAAAATTTTGATGAACATGACAGCAGCGAAGCAGATGGAAACTCTATAAAGAAATTAGCTCTCAAAGTAGGTTTATAAAATGATGATAAAATGATTTATGGATTTCTTTTATAAAGGTGGGTTATTTATCAACAGACGACAGTCGATAGCTTACAAAATATAATCCATCAAAAAGAAGAAACTATTGAAAGGTTGCAAAGTTTACTGAAGAAGAATCGTGAAGAACATTATCAAAGTACTCTGGAGCTTCAGCGAGAACTAAAAGGTTTACAAGAATCGACCGGTTCCAAAGAGCAGTCCTATAGGTACCCAACCAAACTATAGTTCTAAAAAATTCATGATACCTATTTAAAAATCAGAAGTCTAAATGTAGTTTTTTTCCTACAGACTGAAGACAAAGTTAGATGCTGCTGAGAAGATCACCAATGATAAACGTTCATTTTTCGATTCCTATCTCACTAAAATTCATAAACTGGAGGATGATCTTAACGAAGCGAATGAAAAAATCGAGCAATTATCGAGTCAATT
Source organism: Planococcus citri (assembly GCF_950023065.1). Taxonomy (NCBI): domain Eukaryota; kingdom Metazoa; phylum Arthropoda; class Insecta; order Hemiptera; family Pseudococcidae; genus Planococcus; species Planococcus citri. Next base: position 56,057,337 of record NC_088677.1, on the reverse strand, counting down.
GGCAACAAGCAATCAGCAAGCTGAATTATGGAGTCTTACTGCAGAAGAAAGACTAAAAACTTTACAGAATATGAAACATGAGTAATTTTCTTTTTCGCTTATGTTTTATGATTCTAAAACAATTCATAAATTATACCTACGTACCTACGTCATTTTCTAGACTCGATGCTAAACATGTCGGTATTCCTGCATCAGCCAGTAGCGAATCTGGAAAAATATCATATTCGTCCCTATTGCAAATGGTTAAAGAAAAAACAGAGGAAATCGAACGTTTGAATCAAGCCGTCGAGGATTATAAAGTATTGAAATATTTTACTAATTTAGATTCTTCATTTTCTTCGGAGTTTTTCTGATTCTAATTTCGTCGCGTTTTTCAGAAACGATTAGGTTCAGGTGAAAAATTACCTGGCTATCGGGATCGTCTCAAAAACGAACTCGAAAGATATAAACGTAAAAGTGAACTATATGAACAAAAAGAAAAAGAAGATAAAGCCGAAATTCAACGTTTGAAAAATCAGTTAATTTCTAGGTAGGTATTTATCTCGAATACCAATTCTGTATTTTTTGAGATGAGAATAATTCCATAGTTCATATTTTTGACGCAGGCCACAAAGTTCACGTAAAAAAGAAATTCTCATTACTCCTAAAGAAGAGCAGCTCATGAAGAAAATCAAATTGCTCGAAGAACAATTGGATGATTTTGTCATGAGAGAAAAGAAATGGAAAGAAACCAGAAAGTCGAAGGTTATTTCAACATTAACATCTCATTTCTGTAAAAGATTGCGCGTTCAGATTAATGGAACTTATTTACTTTATTTTTTGTTGGAGTAGTGCGACGAAGAAGTAGAAAAATGGCAAAACAGGAAACGATATCAACAGAATTATGAGAAACTCCGTCAACAATTTAAAGATCAATCAGTTCATCTCGAGTCATTGAAAGTAAACAACGAAAGGCTCAAAGAGACTATTATTCGATTAGAAAAAGAACGATTTGCGTTGGAAAGTAAATTAAAATCAGCTAAAAGTAGGCGTTTTTTCATTATTTTGAAATAAGCGAGATATCGGTATCATTTTTGTATCCCTTTTTGATTTTTTTTTAAATCATCAGATCAAAGCTCAAATTTGCCATTGATAGAAGAACTGCAAAAAAATAACAGTAGGTTGGAAGAAGAACTCAGAATTTTACGTAAAACTTGTGAAATATCTGGGTCTGGATCGTTGACCGATGTCATCGAGGCACAAGATAGGAAAATAATGGCTTTAGAATTAGCTCAAAAGGTATTTTTAATAGACGGCTGAATTTTACCAGTAGGTATTTATGTGTTTTAAAACTAATCGCTAATTTTTTTTGAAGGGAGATTGCGCGCTGGCTGAAGAAATAGAACGGCTCAATGAACGCAAATCTCAATTACAGAAGTACAATATACATCTAGAAGAAGAAAACATGCGTTTGAAATTGGAAATTAAAGAATTTAAATCTAAATTACGTATTCCAGATGATACGTGAGTTTATAATCTATTTCATAATTTAATTACGCCTTTGAAAGCAATGTTTTGAAATGATCGTGTGCATTGAAAACAGAAATGAAGGAACTTCAAAAATGGCCCTTCGAAGTGATTCTAGATCTGGAGATGAAGATACTCAAAAAATATTAGACGTTGGTATTCGCTGTTATGTTGAAAAATCTTCATCGATTGAAATTAATCGTTAATCGTTCTATTATTTTTAGATGAAAGGAAATAAACGAAAAAATGGCGATTTAGAGAAGGCTGTCCTAGTGTTGAGAAGAGTCGTTGAAAAATTACAAGCCGAGAATAAAAGATTACATAACAGTAAAATTAACCAACTGCAAGATAGAGTATGTAGAATTCTCGATCTTTTTTTAATGGAATAGATCACGTAAGTAATTGATTTACATTTTATATGATTCCAGAACTACGTGGAAAAATTGCAAATGGAAGTGAATAATTTACAAGGAAATTATCTAGATGCTATTGAAAAAGCGTCGGTATTAGATAAAGAATTGCAAACAGCTAACGAAAGAATAGATTCATTACAGAAGTTGATTCAAAGGCTGCACAGTAATTATTTTCATATTCAAGTCAACTTTATTGGGTAGTATTTTAAAACCTCAGAATATTCATTATTATTGTTTCTTTCTTTTTCAAGACGGTGAAGAAATTGCATCGATGAAAGCTCAGCTGACACAGAAGAATCAGTTATTGACCAAAGTGAAGATTTTATTGGAGAAAGCTGCTGCGAGAGAGAAAGAATTGATTGACAAGGTTCAACTTTTCCAATTTTTTTAAAAATAGCTTTATTTTTCATTTCGTATTTAATGATACTCATTGTCTTGTATTTTTTTATTCTTCTAGGTGAACGATTTGCAAAGAATAAATCCGTCTTCCTTTAAATAATTCTTTCTTCTTCAATGAATCTTCTTATATACGTACATTATGTCAATTATTATATTAGTATCGTTGTTGTATTTTTTGATTGAAGTAATTAAAATACATATTTTTAATGTGGTTTGAAATTTTATCAAAAATCAATTTGTTTACTCTCTCTGATCTATTAATCGCTGGCTGTTGAATTCAATCAGTGCAAAATTTGCAGTATGATGCCAAAATATTGTAGATTTGTAGCAGCAAAAATAATAATTTCGAAAGGGTGAATTTTATCTTTTTTTTATCGATGTGAAATACAAAATTATTCGTTTTCAAAATTATTCCATACAATGAGTGACACGAGAAAGCTTTCAGTAAGTAAATTTGATGTCAGTTGAAATTTCAGTCCAGTTGATAACTTCTCTTCCTATCATCTAGGCGTACAACTATATTCGAGATTTCGAACTAGATAATTCAATTTTGGCCGACATTTCACAACGACTATTGAGCGATATTAATAAAGGTCTCTCCAGACATGGACATGAAAACTCCAGCGTTAAATGTTTTCAAACTTACGTACAAGATTTTCCAACGGGAGAAGGTAACCGTACAATTTGCTTATTTTTTCTAAAGAACCGAATAAAAATCAAACCTTGATGTTCGTAGAAACGGGACGTTACTTAGCATTAGACTTGGGAGGTACGAATTTCAGAGTATTAATGATTTCACTCGGAAATGCGAAGAAATTTCATATGGAGAAAAAAACCTACGAGTTTCCGAACGATTTAAAAAAAGGAACCGCAGAAAAAGTGAGTAAATTGAATATTTCAGCTAGGTAGCTAGGCTACCTACTTAGAAACACGAGTTGAATAACCATGAACTATGAAACGTTTCTTGAAGATGTTTGATTACGTTGCGGAATGTGTTAACGATTTTTTGAATCATCTAAGAACTAAAATGGAAGTCAACGAATTGTTTCCATTGGGTTTTACGTTCAGTTTTCCAGTTCAACAAATGGGATTAAATGTTGGTATCATGATGAAATGGACTAAAGGTTTCAACGTGTCAGGAGTTGTTGGTAAAGATGTTGTTCAACTTCTAAGAGAATCATTCCAGAGGAAAAAAGTGAGTAAAAATTTTGCTGCATTGATTTCACAAGTGAGGTCATTTTTTTGGTACAAATCAACATCATTCCTCAATAGATTCACGATCATTTAACTCCAGTTGCTATTTTAAACGATACCACAGGCACGCTCATGTCATGTGCTTGGAATAAACCAGATACTCGAGTAGGATTAATCGTTGGTGAGTAAGTGATGGAATAACATCTTGATATGTGTAGAAAGTAGTGCTATTCACCTTCTTTCTTAATAGGAACTGGTACTAATGCATGTTACACTGAAAAAATCGAAAACATCGAGTTTTTCGACGGTGATCCCGCAAAACCATACATGATAGTTAATACCGAATGGGGTAACTTTGGATCTGATGGACGATTAAATGACATTTTGACCGAATACGATAGGAATCTCGATAGTTATTCGTCTCACGTTAACGAACAAATGTAAGCTCCAGATGTACGTTATGCACCAGTCGAAACGGTCATCAAATGGACGATTTTATTTGTTCTTACAGTTACGAAAAATTAATATCAGGAAGATATTTAGGCGAATTGATGCGGTTAATTATAGTAAAAATGATCAACGATGAACATCTCTTTCAAGGAAAGTACGCCGAACAATTTTCAACCAGATTTTCTTTGAAAACTGAATTCTTATCGAAAATAGAAAGGTGTGTACTAAATTATCAGTACACCGAATTATAAGCAATGTAACGTATATTATTTTACGTATTTCAATCAGAGATTGTCCAGAAAAATATGGAGAAACTAAGAAACAACTGAAAGAAATTGGAGTAGAAAATTGCTGTTTAGAAGATTTAAAAAACCTCCGCGTAATCGCAGAAGCCCTCAGTACCCGATCAGCAGCTTTGGTGTCCGCTGGTGTCGCTACTATACTTAATAAAATGGCCGTAACGCCAGTAACAGTCGGCGTTGACGGGTCGCTTTATCGATATCATCCTAAATATAAAGAAATCATGCAGGAAAAAATTAGATGTTTGACAGATTCAAGGATAGAAGTAAGAGTTTGGTAATATTTTGACTGAAAATTAGCAAATGATGACTAAAATTTTGAAATCAGTTTCAGCTGATGCTTTCTGAAGATGGAAGTGGGCGAGGGGCTGCTCTAGTAGCAGCAGTACTAGTATGTAATCAAGCACCTCGGGACATCGATAATCAACTGTAACGATTACCAAAATTTTGAATACGTAACGTAAATTTTGTATCAAATCTCAAGTAAATTTTCATGCTGAAAGTTTTAACGCGAATTTCCAACTTACCGAACAAAAAACATCATAGCAAATAGACGAAAATTGCTTTAATCATAAATACAAACTTTTTTTTAGAATAAAACAACGTTCAATATCGAAATAGTTATGATTTTCTCGGTTTAGCTTGTCCTCCTTCACGGAAACCATTTCTATAAGGAATTGAAACAATCATTAGTTACTACCCTTCACTCATCCATATAGCAAAAGTAAAATTGCTTACCTGAAACGTCTTCGAACAATTTTCAAATGTCTCATCCGTCCGGTACCGGTGGTTTTCCTTCTTTGAGCTTTGATGCTCCAATTAACTGTAGAATTAAAAATGATCAACAATTACGTTCGTAATGAACAATTCAACTGTATATGAAAAATACTTACAATGTCTCAATTTTTTGCTTGGGTAACCACATTGCGCACATTGCGATTTTTGAATATGATACGAAGAACGACCACACCGTCTGCATAAGGTGTGAGTCTTATTACGACGTTTACCAAAACTACTGGTACCTTTCGTCTGAAAGAAACATCAGAATTAACATACTTCGCAACGAATACATAAATAATAATCAATGAAGAGAATTGGAAGGAAATGTTTGCTACATGCTCGAAAGGAAAGAGTCCACGAATACTCGTAGTGGTTCCAGCAAGCAGCAGTAGTTTGAAGTATTTTACATTTCAGAAAACGGTTCTAGGATGGAACAGGTTGCAGTATTATATTCTAATAACTCACCATTTTAATGTAAAATCTTCAATAAAAATGCCGAATGGTTTCCGAATGTCCGCTGTTATCAAAACTCGTCAGAAAGAATCGTGAATCTCAAAAGAGGAGAAAAGTATTTTAAAAATAATCCCTGTAGGTAGCGCTATCAGTCGCTTGTAGACTTTTCTGAATTTTGATTGGTATTGAACTATTTGTGACTGAAAATGGACCAATCAAATTCATTTGTGATAATAGATGCGTGCGAGCGGCCTCCCACAAAAAGAAACACTATTTTGAACAATTATCAGTCCCAAATTTATGATGAGAAATTAGCGAAAATTTCAGGGCATCAGGGCGAATGAAATCAAAATTTCTGCTTTGGTAGGAATAGAAATGTTTCTGCGACTTATGACAGAAAGCGATGCATGGTAATGGCAATTGTGATAAATTGATCCTCAACTCTTATTATCCATTGTGGTTTCGTGATCATAAAACCGAAAACGCGGTTCTGAACCCAGACGACGTGGTATCACCTGATTTTTTTCCACATCATTAAAATACTACTGCCTTTTTTTCAAAATAGCGCGCAGCAATAAAAAAAAAACAGATAAGGTTGTTGATGGTTGAGATTCTCAATTTTGCATGTTTGAGATTTTGAGAAAAATAATCTTAAATTCGTGTTACGCATAATTCTTTTTCGTTTCCAATAATTAATTAGTGAAAACAGTGAAAACTATGGCCGACGAAAGTGAACAATCTATTTCCGCTACCGTTAAAGAACCGGTTGATTTAATCAAACTGAGTTTAGATGAAAGAATATACGTGAAAATGAAAAACGATCGAGAGATAACCGGCAGACTGCATGCTTATGATCAACATTTAAATATGGTATTAGGAGATGTTGAAGAAACCATCACCACTGTGGAAATCGACGAAGAAACTTACGAAGAAGTGTACAAAACTACCAAACGTAATATTCCTATGTTATTTGTTCGAGGCGACGGAGTTATCTTAGTTTCCCCACCCCTGCGTACTACCGGTAGCATATAAAATCAAATTCATTTTATGCTAGAAAATAAAAACACATTTTTCGACAAAATCGTAATAATATTGCTGGATTTTGACATTTCTTTATGTGTATGTACAGGCATAAGTTGTTCCATTTTCATATATTTATGCGTGTATTGGCAATGTCGTGATCAATGTTTGGCATTTTTTTTCAGCAGAAAATGCACAACACTAATGTTTGTTCTAGATGAAAATGTCGAAATCGATTTTGTATAAAAATAAACATAAGTATATCGAAAAAATATAATTTTTTAAAACAATATACACAGTCTTTCAATGAATTAATAATTATGATACACACATGATAATCCAACTTGAACTTACTGTAAAAACAACGTAACAGTGAGGTGATGAATTTTAGTTACCTATTACCTTCTCCGTCCACTAGGCAAAGAAGTTCCAACCAGCCTTTTTGAAGGTACATACATATCTATAAATCTTTCATTAATGAGCAAATTCTTAAGAGAATGATTGGTAGGTAACTTCTCTTAAAAAAACAAAATTCATTCAACTTTCAACATATCATGTAAACGTAAATTTATGGATGCATTATGAAATTATCAATGCTTAACGTATGAAATAAATTCGGAAATGGACACTTGACTGATTGAATTGAATTCAGATTTTTTCCAAGCATTCTGGAAAGTCGTACAACGACAAATATAATACGCAGCATTTGGCACAGCCTATAACTCTTTGAATCACCTGAAATTTACATGGTACATATGACTGTACAAAAAGAGATGAAGATGAGAGAACAGATATTCAAGTTCAATATCGTCTGATGAGCTGAATAGGTGAATACATTATAATATTTATAATTATTTCGAAACTGGTCATCAATTTAATTTCACCAACGGCACAATATCTGGAGTGAGCGAATGCGAATAGAAATTTTCGTATCACCGGACACATCAAATATTCCATTATTCCAGCTGTTCCTTTTGATGACGATAGCAGGTTGTGTGATAATTCCGAGAATGAAAATTTACTTAATAGTCTCATTCTCATGTTTGATCAATAATTACAATTAAGGAGGAAACAGCAAAGGGCAAACCAAACGCAAAACTGAAAACTCAAAAAATTCATTGTTGTTCATTTTGATTTTTCAAAATAAATAAAAAGAAAAATAATTTTTTGTACCTACAGCTACAGCTGTTTTTTAATCCCTTCCTACCTTATTAGTTTGAATAAAGTAAGCTAGAAGCGCTATTTACTGTTTCTTTTTTGTATTTTTTTCCTGGCTCCATGACCCAATCCAAAATTTTCGAACATTTTTTTGTCGTGTTTTTCTAATTAGAAGGGTATCGAAAATGATGTTATAGAATTTTACAGGGTAAAAAGGTGACGTTAATTTTGTTCTCAATTTATTTTATACGAAATTAATTTCAAATTGGATTACTACAACCTACGCAGCAACCAATCTCAACAGTAAGTATCTAGTTTTTCTGGCACAAAATTAGAAAGTTTCAATGGCGTCTTTCTATTTTGTAACCCTTTTGAAGTTTCATATTCAACAAAGTAAGATAGAAAACGTGCTTATTGTAGTTTACATTGTGCACGATAATTCGGTACCATGACTTATAATGGATATTTTATCGATATATTTTCGATACGTCAAATGTGTAGTAGCTAAATGTTTGTTTGTGTTCAATATTAATCCATTCAAGGTAGATTGTTCGTTACTTTTTTCTATTAAATTCCGTTTACATAGTCATACTATTTTGATTCGTTGTGAAATAACGTTTTCGTTGAATTGTACTTTTGACGATGTTCTATTTTCAATCTATCCTAATCTATCATTTAGGTAGCATTTCTTGATTCTGATACTTCAATTGATTTTATTTACAGATGCCTAAAGGTAGAAAACGCGGCCATTCGTACAGTTCTAACGAATCTCGTTCTCGTACACGTTCAAGATCTAGAAGATCACACTCTCGATCTTATGGCCGAGAACATCCTGTGAAAAAAGGATATTATGACTCATACGAGAGCAGTCCCAGATATAAGGGTTCTTACAGGTAAATATGCCATTTTATTTCGCTTGTAACGTCGCTGTAACCGAGTTCTCAGTTTTGTTTACCTCTTTGTATCCGATTTATTCATGAAAAATTGTTTTCTTGAGTATAATTTCCGATAGATTGTCTATACGTTATTGATTCCTTTGGCTATGCGCAGAAGTACATGTGTAAAATTGAGTAGTTCAACTGTCATTCAGTTTTTAAATTTTTCAGTCTTCTATTCATTATTGATTTTAACTGGCCTTGCTCAACTAACTTTGCAGTTGAGAAGCGATAATTGCTAGGATTGAAGGAATGTTTTCCTATAAGTATTAACTACTTCCATATGGTAATCCATTATGAATCCTCACGAGAGACTAAAATATCAGCAGTTTTTAATATTTTGAAATAGAACAGCCAGAACAGAAGAATGTTTTTACGTACGAATGTTTGAAAATGAAATTAAAAGTTTAAAACCATAGCAATGATATAGAAACGACCGTCTACTTTTTCGTCTTGTGTATTTATGCACTTGTAAGCTTTTTTTCCCCTCAGTAGTGGAACTGAACTGATTTATAATTGAAGATATTCTTTTCATTGAGAACAGTTCCATCTGTGTTCTAAAAAGGCTCTTTTAGTCTTTTTTTTAATAATCAGCTGTCATGCTACTCTCAAGTCCATTTGTATCTCTTTTTTCTTATCCGCTTCACTGTCCAATGTTTACACTAGTTCACATGTTCTGTTAGCCATATCAATTCTCAAGTTTTAGTTTCTCTAGTTCTGAAACGTCAATATGCGTAAACCGCCAAGTTTTACGTATTCAATGACCGATTACAGCTTTTTATCACCTCTTTGTTTCCGTCCGTTATCATGAAAGCAAGAAACCACTGTTGTATTTATTCCGCAACCTGTATTAGAATTCGATGCACGTGCGCGCGCATGATTCGGTTCATACAACGCTCGCTGATTTGGTTTTGGAGATTCGAGTAAAGCAAAGGTGAACGTCTGGTTGACTTTTTATCTACAACACTACGTAGTGCAGGTTGATCGTGATCTATTCGCGTTCACGTATCAGCTGATAAATATCAGTGATATGGAGAAGTTCGCGTAAAAGTGGTGATTTTCAATGAGAAGAAAGAAAAAGAAAAAGTTCATCGGGTTAATGATCCATCGAATTTTATCAACTGGATTCTGTTAATTTATGAGCCAAGTATCTGAGATGCCAACCACGTGCAAGTAAATGAAAAAAATGATTTATTTATAATCTTTCGAAGTTTGTGAAAATATTTTCTAGACGTTGAGTCATTTTTTTGTTACGTTTTTGATGGTTTTTTTGTAGATAGTAACTTCTACATTATTTTGTGTCTCAAATTTTTTCTCTCTAAAATTGTAAACCAGCCTATCTGACAGATTCGTGAATTAATTAAATAGCGAGGCTAACTTGAATCTTGCGAAATTTTTCTATTTTTTAGATGTTCTGCTTGTCTTACGTAAACTCTTATTACTCATTTTGTGACTTCCTGAAGCTGTTTTAATGTAGATTTTTATGGCTGCTCGTGATAAAATAATCATGTCCGATATTTTTTCTATTACTCGTAATCGTAAAAACAATTTTCAAGCTTCGTCTCATCAACTCTATGAATTTTCGTCGCGCATATTGCATTTCCTAACATTCAGAAGTGCCGTTTGTTCGTCGTATTAGAAGATCTGCTTTGTTCAAATTGGAAAAGCGTGAAAAATCGAAACGAAAGTATAAAGGGAAATTATTACTTTATTCGTAAATTAGTCTATCTAAAAAGTAGGAAATCGAGTATTGAGAAGTGTGCTGATTGTTGATTTATGAATAATTTCGTTCATTAATTTGTAATTAGGTGAAAATTCAGGTCATGTAAATCTTATCGTCAATTTGTATTTGATAATAGGAGAATTATACAGTTGTTTCTTTTTTCTTCGTTACCTATTTAAACTTTCATTAGTTGCCATATGCTTGGTATTGATGGAAAAATAAATCTAACGAATGAAAGTGATAACCTTATCGAGAGATGCCAGTATGAACTTGAACATTCCATGTTCAGAGAGTAAAAAAAAAAAAAAAAACAGAGAAAGATTCAGTCGTACAGAGTCCATATCTTAATCATATGCTTACCTTGAGATTTTACTAGTAAGATCGTTTAGTTCTGATTTAAAACAAAGGTGGAAAAGCTTGATATCAGTAATTCAGTTTTGAAAGTGAACGATTAAGAGGGGAAGGGATCATTTCACAGACTTGGACTATCTCTCGATTTCAGCGATCTTTCAAATTTGGAGAAATCTGGTCATTTTTGTGATGAATTTGCTTAAAGTTTGATGGTTTTTTTTCGTCTCCGAAACATGAATCATTCATTCATTCGTGATATTTTTTGATATTTCGGATTTTTCTTCTCATCAAGCGAACTTCACGATTGTTGCACTGATAGATGTAATTTTGTCCATCTTATTCATTCCAATTTTTTACAATTACATACATCGATGCTTCTGATGAATGAATGAGTTTCTGCGAGTTTCATTATAGGGTTACGAGTTGAATCAAAATACTTCTTTGTTCTTATTTCATTTCCCTGGGCAAGTTGGCTCGTTAGTCGTTTGTCTTGTAGAATGATCTCATTTTCCAAATTCCTAGCCTTCGTTGTGGAATGGTAGCAGAGCGTGGTTTCAATTTCAACCAGTTTGCCAATAAACGTTGACTTGATCAACAGAGTATTGCTGTCGAAATTCCATCATCATTCTGCCACCAGATTTAGAATTCGAAAATTATTCGATGATTATTGGCTGAATTTTCGAAATGGTAGCAGAACGTGGTTTCGATTTTGACATTGCTGTTTAAACCTCACCCTCCCTCTTTCTCCAGATTTGAAATTTCAAAAATGCAGCGCTTGTCGACTGAATTTGCAAAACAGTAGCAGAGCGTGGTTTCGATCTCGACTTTAAAGACACGGTGTAGCTGTGAGACCCCTCCCCCACACATTTTGATTTTGAAAATGCAATAATTTCTTCTTTGTGTTTTCTTTTCCTTCAATACCTTTGTGCCAGTTAAGCATATAACTTACGTTTTCTCGTGAGAAGAAAAAACAAAAAGAAGGAAGGAAACGATACGACTGTGTCATCAACTATACGACGACGACAACTCGGAAAATGTCAAATCCGAGCTTATTATCCGCAATGTACATTCTGACACGGGAGATATTTGAAAAGAGAGTCATTTACTTTCCGTATAAGGCGGCTTCTAGACAATATTATACGTATACGGTGTGTCCTTGAAGTACGACATCTCTTGTACGTAATATTATATTAACTATGTGATTAATAACGATACGTGATGATTTTTTTTTCGCGTCCGTTGGTTCTTTTTTCTATCTCTCGCGTTGTTGATCTTTCTTCTGCGCTATTTACCCTGGCAACGGATTGAAAATAACGCGAGAGCTCGAATTGTGTTGCGGTTGATAAGAATGATTAACTGTTAGCTTGAACAGGTTAGCTTATCTATCGAATTACAGACAGGTATGGGCTCGTGTGGCATGGAAGTGGGCTCGCGGGTTTTTTGTGTTTGCGATATGGTTATCGTCAATTGAATGCGAGAATTAACGATGTTCTGGGTTCTTTGTTATTATTATTATGGTCTTATTACACACGAGGTTTAGGAAATATTTGTACTACATAGTGTCCGTGTATGTGTAGAAGAAAGAAAACTCTGGGTGGTGATGGATATTACTGTATCAAGGTGCACCATATGCACGTACATAAGTATTACGTAGTACCTAGGTACTATACGTATGTCTATGTGTATGTAAGTCGAGATTATTTAGCGAACGATTCATTTAATCGAGGTAATGTGGTCGTTTAGTGAGGCACTTATCGATAAAATAGGTACATAAACAACGATAAGCGAAGAAGGTATCAGTTGCACGTCGTCGTATCGTTGGTAATTAGGTATCTAACTATCTACGTGTGTGCTATCGAAGTTGTAAATTGAATTGATGGGTGATTGAAGGATATGTGTAATTTTTTAATTGATTTCGAAAGTATTGGAAAATTGCGTTTTTTAGGGTAACGATTTCCTTATCAACTTCAACTTTTTTATTTAGAGTGTTTAAAATTTTTGAAAATTGAAAAAAAAAGTAGAAATAATTTATTAATTGAAGTATTTTTCGAACAGAGAAAACTTCATCAGTAAAATCAAATAAGGTGCTTGAAATAACATTATGAATCATAATATGGAAGGTATTTCAATTGGGCTCACGTCAGTATATCGACAAAATATCGACCGTGGTATTTCCGGAAGATGGTTAAAGAGTTGATGTGAGTGTCTGAATGGCGTCCATTTTTGAAATAGAGGGGATTGTGAACAGGTTAATTTTTCAGAGAAAAGGGTATCAACCCTGCCTGATGGAACTGGTGTGACTGAAATATTCGCAGACAATTTTATGTTGATTTTTAGAAAATTTTGTCAAACCAAAATCAAAGAATTTTGTAAAAAAAAATTCAACTGCGTAACTCGTTTACCTACTGGGAAATTTTTGAAATCAACGTATGTTCCTCTTGAATTTTTTCCCTGAAAAATTGAAATGAATGTTTCAGTTATGTTTGAAGTTCATGAGTTTTTGGAGGGAGGGAGGGATGGAGCAGTTGGAGTGCCCCAAAATACTTAAACACAGTATTTTTTCCATTTTCGAACTTTTGCTACCGCATTGATTTTTTTAAATTTCAAACTAGATTAGATGGGAGGTTTTTAAATTAAAATTTTTGGGAAAACTTACAAAAATTGGCCTATAAAATTTTAAATTTTTTGATCTATGTATTGAAACATGTAAGTACTCTGATTTATGGCACGAAAGATTGTAGGAGGGGAGGGGGCTCAAATGCTCTCAATTTTTTTTCGGTTTTTTGAGTGTGGGAGGGGGGGGGTACGACACATGTTTGAATGTGAATAAAATTTTCAAATTTTGGGACATTTCAAACACCCTCTCCCTCCACGGGACTCATTGCAGGTCTCAAATGTCGTCACTGTGTTCAAAGATTTTCCATATTCTCCATTCCAGTTATTTTTTGATGATTAAAATATTGCCAAATGAAACGATTTTTTTCTCTGTTTTTATAATTTTCGACTTGCGTGAATGCCCGCAATTGATGTCGTAAGGATTTCAGCTTCCCTCCCTCTTTCTCTTTTACATACTTTCATTCTTCGTATTCTAATTTTCATTATTTTTCGCTCGAAAAGTGATAAATGATTATATTATGACATTACGTCGTCGTCGATCTGTGCCTCGTGTAGCGTTTCAAGTTACGAGTATAACTGAATCGCGACGCGATGCCGAAAGTGGAATTTTTCTATCTATCTTGGTGATGTTGACGACGACGTCGACTTATTGCACGGTTTAACGCGTACTGTAGTTTGATTTTGTGCTAAGTCTTGGCGTAAATTGTCATCAGTCTGAGAGAGAGAAGCTGATAACTCGAGGCTAAAGTTACTCGCTAGCACTTTTACTCGCACATCCAATCCAATAACTCGATTGCCTGTAATAGCTAAAAGTATGAGTAAATCCAGCGACTAGGAACGGAGATTTGATGCCGAAGAGATCGCGTAACGTGAAAATAGGCGAGAAAAAAAGAAACACGTCCGAGTGAACTGTAACGTTACATAGTCATTGTTGTTCTGTGTGCAGAACCAATCGCTCTTTCGGTATGACTGATAACAGCATAATGTACCCGAAAGCATAGAATTCGTTTTGAAATATTTTCGCGCTATAAGATAGCAGGTTAATGTGGTCTATGAAGAGACAACGACGACGACGTCTTGTGTAACGGTCATTGGAAATCCGCTCGGTGTTGATGGACGACGGCGAAAAACAAGCCAACGTACGAGATGAGTTTTCTTTCTGTCGTCATCGCGGCGGTCTTGCGTTCTGGTCGTTTTCTAGGAAAACTCTTTCCAATAATCAGATTTTGTAGCCGAAGGAAAATACGATGGTTTTTCTATTTGTGTGGTCGAGCATTAATAACTTGTTGTTGGATGATCTATGTATTTTTCTGTTTGGGAGATTTCAGATTTTCCATCAAGGGTACAGTCGACTGTTTTCGAAAAAGGCCTGTTCATGCCAGTCTTCAATTTGGTTTCAGAACTCCCTGCCTCCGCCCTTCATCACACCCTTCAGCAGTTGATTAAGATGAGTGTATTCTCGTCACGTCGTGAGATGTGGATATTATCCCTGTACCCTGTCTGTCACTTTCTCACATTGTATCCATTTCCTCCTCATCTTCTTCGATGATGTTCCGTTACCGGTACAGGTTTTCATGTAGGTTTAGTCATTTTAGAATAGGGGTTATTCAACCTAATAGGGTTGAGGAATAAGTCACCATATTGTACTTACTTACATTGTAGGTTCTTACAATATCAAGTAGGTTATGTCAACTGGTTACAGCGACTTTTCAGTGGGTTCTTTTCTAAGGCTTATACTTATCGATCCGTATAAATGATAAGTATATCGTTAAGTCACACGTAGACGAGAACAACTGCTGATTTTTTTTGTTTCTTTTTTCCCTTTTTTTTTCCGCACCTTTTTTTTCACGTGTAGTACTGAACGTAATCAACGATCTAGATTCCATGAACGCGGTACAAGCGCCGAACGCCGTTATAAACGTAGCAACCGTAGATCTCCGACGTCGAGTGTGCATCGGCGTCAACATCAACATCATCACCATAATCATAGTACCAATCATAGTACGAACCATAGTACGACGCATCGTCATCGTCATCGCGATCGCGATCATCATCGTCATAAACATCGTCGAAGTTCATCCGATCGAACGGAAGAGAAGTCGCCGTACATTAGCAATCACGTGAGTACGAGTTGATTAATCTTTTTTATTTACGAGTTGAGGTATTTCTTCCCCCCCTTTTTTTTTTGTTTTCAATTCTCAACCATAAGTTTCGGATTTAGTATAATAGATTCCTGAATAATAATTACTGTTTTGACTAAAATTATACAACAGGTATGTGAAGTGAGAAAATATCGTCGATTAAATGCTATCATCAAATGGTTTGCCTATCTTGGTGCCAAAATCGTATTATTTTTTACTTAGTATAATACGAGTACAAGAAGCGTAAATTCTAATTCGGGAATTACGTTGCAAAAACGACTTACCGTTTGGTATTTCTCTCTTTTTTTATTTTTTTGGGATGTATATTCGCGACGACGAAACAGTCGGATGAACACGCGCGAATACAGGTAGATTATGCTATTTTTACGTGGAATTTCCTTCTTTTTTACGAACGAGTTAATTGCCCGTTACGTTACACTTGTGTAACGTCATAGATGCCGAGAGACAGATGATCGGTATTTTAAGATGCGATGACAAATGTCAGAATTTGTTTCTTTTTTTTTTTCGTCTTCGACGAATTCGCGTGCTACGAATTCCTCGCTGTGCTACTGAGTCTGATGATGCGCCGTCAAGTGAAATGCAATCGAATTGGATGTGGAGGAGGTGCAGGTGGTGGTGACATGACGACGCGACGGCCTTGTCAGGTCGTCGGTATTAGTGTTGGATGCTGAATTGATCGAATTATTGGCGAGATTTAAGGCGACTTGTTTTAATTAGAGATGAGCTGCGCGATCTCATTTCATTGCTAGAAGCCAGAATTCAGTCTTTTTTTTGAGGTCGCGACGAACGTAAACTGATATTGCGAATGTGCAGGGTCCTTCGAATGGTGAATCGGTGACAGAATTATTACTAGAGATTGAAACCGTATGATTGATTAGAGTGGTCTTTTTGTAAAGTATGAAAAATTTCGATTGGTAAAATGTTTAGAGAAGAGAGGCGATACCGAGAGTGCAGTATGAGCAGTTTTGTGGACAGAAATGTCGTTAGAGTAGTCCTTGACACGCTTTTTGGGGTATCTTCAAAAAAAAAAAAAGATGGAATAGTGAAGGAGGGCTAATTAAATCTCTCAATTTTACTTGAAATCTGTTTGGGTGAGAAAGACGTACGAATGAGTTCTATTGCATGTTCCAGGTCTGGTTTTTCTAATATTTTAAAGTGGAGTGAGTTCGATGGTGAAATTGGATTGTAACACTATGTGTAATGTACGAGCTATGATTTATCGTGCTGGTAAAAACGTTTCAAATAATGAACAAAAAAATTTCGCAATTTTCAGCATTATAAATGCGGAAAGAATCGCGTGCGATGGCTAATGCAAAAAGTGATCGACAAACGAGAAGAATTCGCGCGTGTAAATTTTTCTCGTAGCACAGTCGAGCAAAATTGTTCGAATACCGAGAAGTTCTCATTCTTTTGATCCATTATAACGTTTCGATGGTGTAAAAATAATCGATAATTTTTAATGGACTTACTGGCGACTAGTGTTTTGGCGTTGAAAATTTTTTCATCAGAAAGAATTGCAATTTTAGACATTTCTGTAATAATTCTTGCTCGTTGATATTTCGTTAATGGATTGGAAAATGTAGCCATATCATTTCATAGAAGCTAATGATTGACAAGTGGTTTAGTAAGCTGGAGATTTTTCGATTTGGTGCAAGATGAGTTTAGCTGTAGAGTATTTTACTGAAATCAAAATCTCTTTTGTTGATTTTTTTTGGTGGCAGAAACTTAACCGTAACTGTAGCGTCAACGTGACGATAACGTTATCTTATTGAGAATCAAAAACGTTACCTCAACATAGCCGTGACAAAAACGTTTCCATAACGGCAGTGTTGTCAGTTTAAAACAGTACCGTATGTTTAAAACGTTTAAAACAGTGTTTTAAACGTCGAGAAAAAAACAGACAGTGTTTAAAACAAAATTCTGTTTAAAATGGTTTTTTTCGTTTTAAACAAGTTTTTTTGTTCAACTCCGATTTCCTAAAAAAAACACGTTTTTTTTTCAATTTCTCGTTGAAAAAGTTGTGAAATTGAAGGAACTGAATTTTTAGATTTTCATTCTTCTTCCTATACTTTTTTTTAAAGGCAAATTTTGTGTTTTGATTTCAATTTTTCAATATTCCTTGAGCCTTATAGCAATTTTATGACGTCACATCTTAAAAGTTGATGACTGGATAACGTATATTTGAAAAACTGAATCCAAAGCAAATGAATTTGTGTTAAAAACGTGTTTAAAACACATTTTAAACACGTTTAAAACACGTTTAAAACAAATGAGAATCCAGCAGTTTAAAACTCTGTTTTAAACGAAAAAAACGTTTTAAACAAAAAAAACCGTTTGTTTTGTCTTTTTTAAAAAAAACCGTTTTTTTTCCAACACTGCATAACGGAAACGTAACTGTGGCGATGATGTCACTTCATATTGAGGACTGAAATAGTGAAAAACGTCTGGTTTTCCAAGAGTTTGATTGAAATTCACCATTACCACAGCAAAAATGTTATAGTATTGAAATTTTCGAAATAACTAAAACGTGAACATAACGTTATTTTGGCAAAACGTTGTTGTTGCCATAATGTCGATTTCACTTCTTCTGTAACGTAACATAATGTTAACGAAGTTATGTATTCCATAACGGAAACAATATTGTTACCCTTCAGTAACGGAAACGTAACGATAACGTTACCTGCTTTGAAAATATATTATCAGCGAAATTTTATCATCTTGACTGGCGGTTTTGATTCTGTTGAGAAGTTGAGCCATTTTGTGTAATATAACCGTACCGTAGCTGAATCGGAAACGTAACTAGAACATCTCTCTTGAAAATATGTTATGGCTTTTTGACTATTCAAATGAAATCACGCTTACTTTTTGTTAGCAGAAACAACTCTTTGATAGTGTGACGAAAATCTAGTCCCAATACTGCTGTAACCAATACCACTACCGTAACCGTAACGGAAACTCTATTTTAGCTCTTCACTGTAGAAAGAACATGATTGAAGTCTGATCAGACCACTCTCAGAAAACTTGGTAATTTTTTCAAAAACGTAACCGAAACGGTACCTCAACATGAAAACATTGCGCGAACTGATTCATCGTTCTTCTGCCAATTTGATTAACCGGTATTTTGATCTTTCCTCCCCCTCCTCGCCTCTTCTGCTTATAGGTAAACTCATTTTGACGAGAGAGAAGAATATAGAACTCATTTATTGCCGAGCAAAAGCTTCCCTCCTTTGCGTTCTGCCTATCTCACACGTGCAATAAATTAGAAAAGGAATAAAAGAAGAAGCGGAGAAGGGGAGAAGACTACGTAAAACGACTTTGAACGCGTATGCCGTTAGAATTACCGAGACAAATGATAATTTAGTAAACGAAATTTCGTAGTATGTTGATATTGAAATTGAGCCAAATAATGTAAGATGCTGTGTAGATGGAATTTGCGCGATGGATTCGAGGTGGCTGTGAGTCTAGAAGGGGGGTTTATATAAAGGGTCATTATATACGTATCTACGTACGTATGTAATGTACTGTGTACGTCGCTGGTTTGGATATGTGTTACATATTATAGTACGTATGTTGTTGTGGTGGTATTCCCTTAAAATAGCTCATTTTTCGACGACTGCAGTGGCAGCGCGCGGGGTCGTGCAGTATTATTCGTAGAAGAATATCAACGATAAGATTGAGAAAGAGACCGGATCGGAGGTCGGAAGAAATGCAGAAGAGGTGGTGAGAGAGAGGAGTACCTAACAGTTTGTGGTGAAAATGTACTGGGACTCTAATGTATTAATAACCCGAGTAGAGGAGACTAGAGAGTATGAAACGGAGTACTTTCGGACTTGTGTGTGTAGGATATAATATGGCGGATCGGCGATTGGCCGAGAGTTTAATATACGCGAATGGACGGATCGAGTGTGCGAGGTATGTAGCTGTTTTTTCATTGATGGCGGAGGCTTAAGGCGACCCAGCCCGGCCCGTCTTGGCCGTTGGTCCGCAGCACAGCACGCGGTGAAGTGCAGGCTAGCTATACGCTACAGATGGTTGGATCGTGTGCGTGCGTCTCTTGTGGCGTTCGTGTGCTTGCATATGTATGGTTGTGGTGTGGTAGCGAAGAGAAATGGCGTTTTGGTCGTCAGACACATGCACACACGTGCGTGTTAATTGCACATAGTACGACGAATATATTCGGTCGAAGTTACGCTGGTAAGAAGAATGATGACGACGATGACGAAAACGTCGTTATGTAGTGTTGCGTTTTAAAAATTTTAATGTCGAAGAAAAAAAATGTAAGACAAGAAAAAGCGAAGAAAAATTGAAAAACGAGACGCGTAGATAATTCGTTTTGTTGTTTTTACGTCTCGAGGTTGGTTAATCGAAGAAATTCGCGCGCGGGACGAGGCAGTAATTGTTGTGTCCGGTGTTCGGTGTGTGGTGTCTTGGTCTCCGTTGGTTGTGCCGTCTCCTCTCAGCGAATCAGCAGTGTGGTGCGATCGATCGACGGTCGATCGATCAATCAGTGAGTGGTGCGCGTGAATCGTGCAGCGACCAGATGATTATAATGCGGCTCGTCGATACCAAAATCATCGATGGTGACAATCGGAGGTTGTGCGAGCATGTTCATGTGCCAGCGGCAGTATCCGCATTATTCCAAGTATCGGTCATCCGGCGGCGGACCAGCAGACCGTCGCCATTCGCCCGTCAACTGCACCACTGCGGCCGCCGCCGGAGGATCATGCAGTAGCGTGGCGACCAGCGCAACTACTACCACCAACGAAGACGTCGAATCACCGTCGGCAGGCACGACAACCGAGTGCTCGTCGTCGTTATCGGGATGTTTGGGCAATGTAATCGGCGGCAGAGGTGGCAGCGCCAAATGCCCCGAAAAGAAATCCACTTTCGGCTCCGGTATCGTTTCGCTGAGTGCGAATACAACCCCGTGCCATTCGGAGACCCGATCGAATGGCCAAAGTGCAGGCGGATTCCGTAGACGGCAGCGAAGACGCAGAAGACCCGTGTATTTTGGCGGTAACGGCGTCACCATTGTTGCCGGAACGATTTCCTCGTCTATTGCCAGCGCATCGCCGGATTGCCGAGCCGATAGCAATGCTGCCGAAGGAGCCAGAAGAAGGAGACCGGTACAGCCGTGGCATATTCGCCAGCAAGCCGCCGCTAGGATTTCAGAGGTGCGCTATCAGATGTCGAATTTATCTACCACGTACGGTAATGGCGCTCAGCATCCGGTTACCATGGTCGATTCGTCTTGGTGGCCGGTCACTCAGCCCGTCTCTGTATGTATACACTACTAAGCAGTCGTGTACAAGATGTAAAAAGCTTACTACTACTACTACGCGTTCGTATTACTAATAGCACGTCTTCGCTGCGCTGATTACAACGAGCTTTAGCTTCGCAAGTGTAAAAATGTGAAACGAGAGACTAGTGTGTTGAGCAAGGGTTTGTTTGTATAAAGTGCAGACGAGAGATCATCGTTGTTTTGATGAAGAATTATAGTCGTAGGTGTAATTTTGGCTTGGAGTGATTCATGTTTTTTTCAGTACTGTACAGGTATTTGAAAATCGGAAATTTGGTCGATGGATGTTGAAGCCTGTAGGATTATGAAAAAGACGCACATTCAGGAAGGACTTTGAATAGTTAGATCTACAGAAATCGAATTGGTCAATTTTTCGTTCAATTTTTGATGAATAGGAGGAGGGTAGAAGGCGGACGAAATTTTGATTTTGGTCGTGTAAATAAAGCGTCAATTTGATGCGATGCCTGTCTGCCTTTTTTCGTTTTCGATGAAAGCGTTTAATTTTTCTGGGAAAATTTTACAATCATCTTTCCAGCTGGCTCGTGAAATTTAACGATGATTATAAATTGTACCCTTGACACGAATTTCGCCAATTTTAGTGCCGTTATTACGCGTAATAAAGTTTTCGCCAATGTCAAGAAGTAATTTGGTGTTACGCCCAAAATTGCTCTTTATCAGTTTTGTAATTTTCATCTCTCTTTGAAGATTCTTTGTAGGTGAATTCGGATTTTTTTTGAATGTTACTTTAATGTTACCTGTGTTTTTGAAAAAATCTGAGATAGTTGATTAAAAAATGACTCAAAACTAGAACGAGGGTTTTTTAAAATTGAACCAAAATGAAATCAAATTTCTGTCTTGTACGATTTGAAATTGCGTTGATGTTCCTGTTCAATATCAACAATAAATGTGAACATTTACCAACCCTCCGAGTATTCGACATAGATGAAATATTTCTGCGAGTAGTTCTAGTTCTGGATATTCGTGCCATTCTCCGGTTTTCAAATATTTCGCCACACTTCTTAAAATTTGAAAAAAATTGCTGAATAATCAGTCATGTTTCATTTCATTTGTTGATTCAACTTTTCAACGTGATGAGATGATCGCCTTTCCTTTCATGGGAATGTTGAAAAATTATGTTTTTCCTAAATTTATTTCATTAGCAGGAACATGCGAAGATTTTGGTTTCATAAATTCGTACTCTCTGCCCCCCCCCCCTTGAAGACTGAGCAGTTTTTATTCTTCAGTAATGTTGAGCTTGAATGTTGACTCGATCTTGGGCCTCGTGTATAGAAAAAAAAAGTGTCCGCTCCCCACACTCTTGAAGGGTTCCGAAAAGAATTGCGATGTTTTACCTTTAGATCCTCTGAGAACAGAACAGAGCCTTCGTGAAAATGTAGTCGAACGATGTCGATCCACTCGTGGAAAGTGCCGATGTTCGATAACTACTACGTTGACGAGTATCACAGAATCCCAATACACTGACATCATTCTGAGGGCAGAACGCGACTCATAGGTTAATTATGATAAACGGGCATGCTTGTAAACACGGCGCTGGCGCAGCTCAACGTAATTCTGCGGCAGTTGGGGCAGCAAGGACATGACTTCTCACTGATTGATTTGTGATCAACAATGGCAATGATATGTGAAAACGGCCAGCAACGATGACGCGGCGTAGAGGAAGCTACGTGTAGTAATACATCTACATACCATACACATTACATATATGTATATTATGCTGATAAAGATGTGACATTGGCTCTATACAGCTGAGGTGGTGGCGATGGTGGTGGCGAAGACAACGACGCAAATGATACGACGATGTGATAAGAGTTGACATAGCGACCACGATGTCGCAGCTGCCCCTGCGCCAAAATTACGCGAAGGGTAAAGTCGGGTAATTACGATAGCGATTTACGCAATTTTTTTCCGACTCTCGGTAAGTTTTTTTAGTTTCAAGTTGGAGGTGAATTGCTGCGACTTTGGCTGGCGGCAGCGACGACTATGGCGACAACGACGACGACAATTTGTTTATTTATAGGAGCGTGTTTTGGCATGGATTTCGGGGCTTGGAAATACGTACGCTCGACGACGACGTTGTTGTATCATTGTATGCGGCTCGGGCTCGGGCGGCAGGCCGCGGATCGCGGATTGGAGCGGCAAGCAGAGCACGCGAACCGAACGTAGCAGTAGCGATCAAGTGTTTTTGACCAACACAACATCGAGATAGAGAGAATCCGAACGAATCTCTTCGACTCCGGCGACATCGCGACGATTACAGGCGACTTTTTAGTGCGCTTCGAGCGCTGACGGTGTTGTGACGAAAGGCAGTCCATCGTAGAACGTGTGTAGTGGTGATCGTTGGTGTTTTTTTTGCGCTGGGGCCGTCGTCGTTACGGCGTATGATTCTTTTTCTGCTAATAAGTGCGCCGTCGGTGAACTCGCGTGGGCGATTTTTTTAATGACCAAGGTGTGATTCGAAGAAGAGCGTATTAAAAAAAACGTTACGACAACGTCGAATTTGCGTAGTACCCATTCGAAAAAAGGGGTAATTGGTAGTATATAATTGTTGTATTGTTGTTGTTAATCTTGTTGTTTTTTGATAATTTGCACGCGTCTGCGGCGTATAGTGCATGGTGTTGTGACAAGCGCGCGCGCTCGCGCGGTCTTGGTGTCCGCCGAAAGAAGCAGCCAGGGGAGGGAGGAGGGTGAAAACGGTGGTGGACGTCGCCGATGGCGTCGTCGAAAAACGGCAGCAACGCGTCAGCAACGACAACGATAACAACGCCGTCACCGGCAGCGAATTCGACAGCCGCCGCAATGTCATCCACCACCATACCAACGAATCGACCTCAACGATCGTATAATACCAGATCGTCAACGGTCAGCGTCACCCAACTGTTGAGCGACTCGTGTTCCAGTTTCTTGAATCGTATCGCCAGCCGAGTACGAGGTCCGTCGATGAACCTGGAATCTGCCGCTGCCCGAAGTAGACGATCGAAAGGACCCAATAGTAGCAGCGGAGGTTCTGCCAGAGAAAAAAATACGTCGTTGAGTCACAATACGACTGCAGCGGCGACGACCGCCGGATCAACAGCATCTGGCACCTATACCCCTAGACATAGCGTATCGCACAATGATCTGTCACCCAGACAGGCCGGTGCTCACAGTCGTCATACCGATTCGAGGAAACTCGACCATAGCTATTGGCCTCGTAGTAGCCGAGAAGATGTACGTGATGCTAAAAGAAGCTGGCTAGTGGTACCAGAGTCGAAATCTTCGAATTCAGTCAACTCCAGTTCTAGTCGAACTGCACCCGATGCTGTGAAACACCGGCGCGATCCTCTCGATTGGAAATACAGGAGTTTCGCTGCCGCCTCCTCCTCAGGACCAGATTACTACGGTAAGACGAACAGCAACAGCAGCAGCAGCCGATCTATCTACGGTGACGGTGACCTTTGCAGTTCGGCTTCGGTATCGGATATGCGGAGCGGAAGCGGTAAAACGTCGAATCCGGCCTATTACCTCGGATCGACCAGATCACGACTCGAAGATAAATACTACGATAAGTTGTACTCGAATAGTAACGCATCCAGCAGCAGCAGCTACGTAGCTTACAAGCAACGACCACTGACTAAAAGTGCCACCAGCGTGATTCTATCCGAAAAAGCGTATCCTTACGTATCGACTGCTGCGTCAGCTCATAACGCAGCCGCCGCCGCCGCTGCTGCCAGACGCGGTAAAACCAGAGACACGACAACGACGACGACGCCGTATCGCGAAACCGTCGATAAATCCGGCGCTCGATCGGAACACAGGCATAAATCGTCGAGTCGTCGAGAAACGGTGCTGTATACGTTTAAACCGCTCCGAGGAGAGGATCGAAATCAATCGAGGCATAGACTGCAGAGCTCGTCGTCGTGTAAAGATTTCTCTAAACTGAGAGCCGATAGTCCGCACGTATCGTCGGTACAGCGTAGTCCGGCCGCCGCAGCTCATACGTCCAAAAGTGAGAAACGTTCGGTTGATAAAACTTCAACGTTCAAACCAGTTACCCCTTCGATACCGACTATCGCGGTCGATTGTGACGGATCTTCAACGACGACCGGCGACACCGTTGCTACTGCTGTTCCTCCGGCTGCCGCCGCCAAATCGAAGACAGCTGCATCAGCCAATACTCTGGCTCCTGAAAATGGAAAAACCCTGAATACGGAAAGGGTATCGTCGAGCGAAACATCCGATCGCGAGATTAAACGTAAAGAGATTCAAGCTCTAATTGAAAAATACGCCGGTTTAGACGAACAAACCACTTCCCAAGAGTTACCAAGTGCTCTAGTCAAATGTCAAAAAAAGTATTCGGCTGTGCTTTCCAATACGACCGGACCGGCTGGTCTGGTCGATATTCATCTCTCGTCTGTTGCCGTTGCCGCCGCAAAGGCCGTAAGTGTACAGTTGTGCTGCTATTGATTGACTTTTTTTTTTCTTTTTCCATTATCATTCATTTTATACATAATAACCTTTGCACTGCCATTCTCGAGACTCGTCGACTCCGGCTGTAACATGCCTTGCCTATAATCTGATTCGCGAAGATATGGTCACTGAAGTGAAGGCAAGGAAGGGAAGTGAAGGGTTTCCTGATGTTGAGAACGTGTGCTTTTCGCTTTGTATACGAATGATAAGAAAATGTAATGCAATTTAGCGAGCAAACAACGATGTGTATAATATGGTAATGAAGTTTGAACGAGGTTGCTACTTCGCGAGATTGAAAACTAATTGAGAGGAGTGAAGAGAGATGAGAACAAAATCTCGCGATTATCTCGCAGCTAAGTGTTGAACGATGGTATTTATATATCGTACATATATGTAGAAGGTAGGTATGCGATAATTGGGTATTCTTAAGCTCGTAAATTTATAATACATGTGCAAAGAAGAGAGAAATGAAGAAGCGTACGTAAAATTCGAGTGCTATGAGATTGTATGATGATTGTGTCAATGTGGTGTTCGATATTACGTCAATATTTCGTTTGATACGACCAACGTATCAAATGTGCGATTACTGATCAGAAGAGTACCGGTAGTCGTCGTAGTGGTTTATTTGAATTACGATTTCTCAATTTTTTATATTCTCTCTCGAATTCGAATACGACAAAGTCATAAGTGGAAGAGTTTAAGTAATATTTTATTATCGGGGCATGTGTGCGTGTGTGTCAGTGTCTGTCTATGATGTGTATTTGTTACATGTTTCACGAAAGTCTCTCCTTACGCGTAATATCATCTTACCGTTGTTGTAATTTACGAAGTTTTTCTCTTTAACATTTTTTTTTTTTATATACGATCGCTTGGTTTTTTTTTCTTACCTATCGGGATTTTCGATTTGGTGTTGATGTTGTTTTTGTTATCGCATTTAGTCGATGTGTTTGTGGTTAAATGCTGCTATCTTTACTCGATGCGTTAAATACGTTACGACTTGTGTATATTTTTTTTTTGTTTGAGTTGATTTGATTCTAATTACCTACTACCTATATTTAACCTTTTTTTTTTTTTTTTTTTTTTGTCAATTAGAAGAAATTTTTGCGAAATTGGTAAATATTTACGAACGTGCTCGATTATCGCGCTGATCGGTTATGATGACAAAGTGTCGATGATTCGTTCCTGGTTCTTTGAAAATTTCACACTCAAACGAAGCCGTCGATGTTATTCTGGTGTAAATTGCACGAGTAAAGTGGTGAGGCGCGAGGCTTGGCGGAGAAAAATTTAATGGGACTTTCGTTTTCTGTAGAATTTTTAGTATTATTATCAAAGAGTTGTCACATTATTGGAATGGTGCTTTATGGCATCGTACCAAGTGTACATATAATAACCATGGCCTTTACCTACATTTTGTACTCCGGCCGGCAGCCACTCTGTCGTTTTTGTCGAATAATCCAGTTTTTTCGTAAATTAACAAATCACGGCGTCGGTCATCTAATAATATACATGTTCTTCGTACGAAGAGTGATGGTGTGTTTGAGGATAAG
Source organism: Planococcus citri (assembly GCF_950023065.1). NCBI lineage: Eukaryota > Metazoa > Arthropoda > Insecta > Hemiptera > Pseudococcidae > Planococcus > Planococcus citri. The sequence goes on along the minus strand of NC_088677.1, from coordinate 56,030,565 downwards.
ATTGATTCGTGGTTAGAAACGTCTTCTCCCCGCCCGAGTTCTGGGTCAGATTTTTTTACTCTCGAATCGCAGGTTGGCGTTTGGTTTGTTTGGAAATGGGTGGCCTTTTACTTCAAGATGAAACTCGAAGTGAAGGAAAGTTCGAGATGAATTCTAAAAAAAATAGCGGAGATTAATTGCTTTGGAGTTGAGGTTGATATTTGAAGACGAAACGAGATGCTGTGTGATCTTAAGATGGGTTGTCGTGTTCTATGGTGGTAATTCAAGGGTAGAAGGAGGAAAATTATATTTCAATGCCATTTCTCGAGTTTTATGAGTGAAATTTGCTGGAAAAGGGTTTTGTAGGTACTGGAAAATAACCTTTTGAGGCGAAGGAAAGTCTGTTATTTTTAAAAAAGTGATTGGAAACAATTTTATGAGGTTTAATGTTGCTGTTGGAGGATAGGGAGGAGTGCCAAATGTGTTTTTGTTTTCTCAGTAAGCAATTTTTTGTCTTTAGAGGAGGATTTCGTTGTCATTAGGTTTTTAAGATGAAAACTTGATTCAATTCAAACTATTGGAAATGAAAAGTCACGTGTAAAAAAGTTCAAAACATTCAATGAGTGTGATTTTTGTTTATGTTCCATTTAGAAGGCTAAAATGAAATACTTAGCTATCGACTGTCAAAAAAGGGTAATTACCGCTGAAAATACCGAATTACCATGATTTACCGTAATTACCGGAAATTCTTTGATGTCAAGCCGTGGCAGAATGGCTGGGGATTGATTTTCTTTCACGGTTTTGTGAACATTTTCCAAATGCTTACCGTAAATTACCAATTAAACATGTAATTACCTCGATTTACTATCAAATTACACCAAAATTACCGAGATTTTTCTTGTCAAGGCGTAAAATTACCGTAATTTACGTTAATGACCGCTCATTCGTAACAGGGGTATTTAATCAAAATTTCAAAAATGCAACGATATAGATTTTATTTTTTGTTCGTTGTTTTCTTGTCGTATCAGTAATCTTGAAATACCGTTTACTAGTGGTAATTACCAGAAATTGATCATAATTATTGAAAAAAAAATTAACAACCTGTGGTAAATTACAATATGTATTTACAAGCTTTATTTCTGTAATTTTATTTTTAGGGATTAATCCGGATTCCGGAGGTCAACTTACCATTCTTACGCGGTAATTACGGTAATTTTGTAAAAATACGTGTAATTGTGGTAATATCAATGTAATTACCGTAATTTATTGAATTGAGTGAGTAGATTTGGATCGATTTAGACGAAAATCATAGTTGAAATTATCGAAATCTGATTAATATCACAAACCACGTAACGGGCAATTTCGCGAAAATTTCTTCACCCAGCTTAAAATGTGTTGATACATATTTTTTTCATCTTAATAATATAAGAATCGCGTACGTTTGTTACACCCGTTTACAGCAGTAATTACCGGGTGTGATAAAGGTACACCACCAATATACGTAATGATGAGTGTATTTGGTTTGTTTCTTTGTTTTTCTTCCTCGAATATCGTACTTACGTTTATTGGAAATTGACGTGTAAAATTTATCAATCGAGAGTGATTGGCACGAACGAACGATGGAAAGTAATTAGCATTTAATCGACGTATTTTCTCCGATAATTTCTTGAATTATCGCCAATCAGACTATGATGGCGAAGTAATATTATTTGGGAATCTATTGAAGCCATTTTTTTTTCATTTTTTTAAAAATATTCTCTTCGATTGGTGTATTACCTGTATTTATGAATACGATTATTATTTAGTCGTTATTTCCACGATTATTATTTTCTCGAGAGGTTTGTTTTTTTTCTTAACATTCGAACTTTGCGAATTACGTACGAAAAAGGTATGAAACCAAAAAGAGAAAACACGTAATTTGTTTGAACAAAATTTTCCTAACTCTATGTTTTGGAATTTTTTTTTTATTCTTTTTTTTCTCCTAATTTTTATTCAATATGCTAGAAAATGAAATTTTGAAAAAAACAACCAAACAATCAAACAAATCAACAAATCACTACAAAACACATGATATTGCGGTTTGTTAAATGTATAATATTGTTAACATGGCAATACGTTTGCCTCTGTCCCCTTTGTCTTTTATGGGTTTCTTGGACACCGTGTCACGTGCGCACACACACAATTACCACATTGACTACGAATTACGACCATGGTCACAATGTGCTGCCGTGCTGTCGAAAATGTGCGAATATACACACGCGAATGCGAATTGCGAATGCGATACACACGCGGGCGCGAATACCTGTATCTCTGTGGTTGACCACCATCCGTGCGCCATCGCCGATACAACCGTGTCACTGCTACCCTTGTCGGTGTTTGTGACCTCCCTTGTGTTGTACGAATGAATGAACAATTTTGTCGTGTTGGTGTGGTCGGTCTTACGGTATAATGATGCGGCGGGGTGTTGATGATGATGATGCTGCGTTGAAATTAAGCAGAGTTCAAGAGCGCCTACATTCGAAGACGATGAAGATGGTCATTTGATTTATCAGAACGGAGACGTCTTACTCGATAGATGTTCGTTTGCTAAGCTCAATATTATTAATCGTTTTATTTTATTATTATAAGATAGTTTATTTTACTTATACCTATTTAGAGATATGTGCATTCGTATTCGTATTTATTGACATACCTGCCCTTATGATTCGTGGATAAGTGTAGGGTGTTACTATTTCGTTAGTGCTATTCTTCTTTTACCCCTTTGCTATACGTTGACAACGCTACGTTATTAGTTACGTCGTCGTGTACTGATAACGTGGTGTTGATGTGGAAATACTCTTCGTATAGGTTTTTCTCCTCAGGTTAGGATTACCTCTGAAGAGATATGTTTCCGATAAATAAGTTATATGCATTACGTAGACCTACTTAATCGAATTTTCATCTTGTTTTTCCTCCTTCTTCTTTAGCTTTTTTGTAGGTGTGGGGATACTGTATAATATGGGAATGTAGCAGTGTGGGTTCGAAATTATCTTTAGCGTAGAAATTGGTGTAATACGTGTGGTTTTTGAATTTAATGGTTGGGTGTGGGGTTGGGCAGATTATAGGATTGTACGTTAGAGTGAATCGTGAAAAAAAATGACGGTGGATGTTGACCAAATTCAGCGAAGACCACTTGGAAAAAACTGTAGCTTCGAAGGTGTCCCTAGACGGGTGATATGGGTCCTCGAAGTGAGACCATTTTCGAAAAAAACGTGATGGTATTTGAGATTCTGCGTCGATCTGAACATTCCTGTAAGAATCCAAGACCATTTTTGAGGTTTTACTGAGCAGTTTGAAATTTAAAGGAGGATTATTTTAGAGTAAATTTGCGTTTTGATAATATTTTCTTCTCCAATGTTACGCATTAATCATGCCAAAACATGTAAAGATATCATTTCAAAAACTGGAAAAAAATTTTGGAATACAGTGGTGCCAATTTTTGGTAACTAATCCGATGTCAGAAAATCGAAAAAAAAACAAAAACTTCTCAAATTTTTTTGAGTTTTTGAAATCGGTTGTAATGTCAAAAAATTGGTCTGAAATATTCCACCATTTTCCGAAATGGTATATTTCGATACTTTGGCATAATAATTAATGCGAAATACGTATTTGCGAAGAAAAAATGTTTAAAACACGAATTAACCTAAAAATAAGCGATTTTCAAATTTTTAATCGCTCAGCAGTAGAACCCTGAAAGTTGTCTTGAAATTTGATGGCAATGTAGCCTTGATCGATGTAGAATTTCAAATAGGTATCATCTTTTGGAACCGGACCATTTTTCTCAATACCGGTTGGGTAGGAGCTAAAGCGAAAAAAATCGTGTTTTTTCTAAAATGTCTCTTCTTTGAAAGCCCAGATCTCGCCTCTAGTAGCACCTCTGGAGCTATAAATTCTTCTGGGTGATTTTCAACTTGAAATGAAGATCTACACTGAATTTGAGCAACATTTTTCCGACTTTTTTTCTGCGATCCACCCTAGATGATACATACAGAGCTGTAGACTGTAGAATGTCCGATGATGATGATGAGTTGAATTTCGATATTGTTATCGAGCATGTAATGGGTAAAATGAGTTACTACGTACAACGTATATCAATGTTATCAGCACTTGAACCAATTTATCTGTGATTTTTCCTAATTATCTGCATCTTATCTTTTTCTGAATGTGTCCCTTCAGTTCTTCGAGTTTTTGTTCTGATTCTCAGCGATCTATCTACTCCCTTCACACGGTTATCCTGTTTTGTTTTTTTGTGTTTTTTTCTTTTGTTTGTATTGATTACAGGTTTTAATTATTCTACATTTTTTATCAACGAGTAAGGTAACCTAATTTTTTTTAATTTGTTCAAATATTAAGTTATCGCATTTACGTCGGCGGTACGATCAAAGGAATGAAGTTGGCGTATCGTCGACGAGCTTTTTTTCCTCATTGACAGAACATTTTTTAAACAATGTCTCATCGTGTGGCTGTGTTTTTCCGTCATACTCGTCACGTTGCATTGGGTGGAGATTTCGGTTTTTATTTTAATTTTGGTCGAAATTACGAAGAATTTGAATGTCGTAGAATCCATCAATGTCATAAAATTGAATTTTTTACCATTGCAGTGCAGATTTCAAAAATGTTGTCTTTCGTTTTATTCCTGCAGCTTGTTTGCATTTTCAATCCGGCAATGCTTGGCAAAGTTGATTCATTTTTGATGCGATCTAGAGAGTGGACTGGACTGAGAAAAATCAAAAGCATTCGAAAACACATCACTAAGGTCAAGTTTCGACAGCTGAATTTCATTTTTTGATCTTTGAAAATTTTTTAAGAATTCAAATTTGGCCCATTTTATGCAAATATCACATTTTTGATCAAAATGGTCCAGAAAGCTGAAATATGAGGGGTCCATCTCTTACTTTAGGCTTTTTAAATCGATTGATGATGGGTTCGCATTGATTTGGAGGATTTTTTAGTTTTTCTAGTTTCGCGAAAATTGTCATAAAATGGGCAAAAATGAAATTCAGCTCTTACAAACTTGATTACACTGTAATTACGACCATTTTGATCGATTTTGTGCAAAAAGAAAAATTGAAAAGTGTTCAAAAAAATAAAATGTTTAAAAAGTACATGGTCTTTCATCTCCAGGTGAAAAATGATCCATTGAAAATTTGAATTTTGGCAGTGGGTTTAAAAAATCTGGACACTGTTCGAGCAAATTGTAAGCAAAAAATCTAAAGAGTTCTTTGAAAACCTTGATGAATCTGAAATTATTGATTGATCATTTGCCCACTGATAAAGTGATAAATACTTGAAAAATGGTCTGTCATTGATATCGTAATTTGACGATGCAGCCAATTCAGTTGTGCTGAACATCGTCTGGTAAGTGTTCACGAAGTGACAGGTATCTCGATTTCTGAAGAATCTTCCAATTTTCTATACAACCTTGTATGTGCGATGAAAAAGGAGCACCATATGAGAGAAATAAGCTGAATCCAAATTATGTGTTTATCGAAACCTAAATTTTTAAATGTACCGGACAGTTGGTAAATTTCCGAAGTACAAATTGCAATTTGTCAATGTAGGGAGGAAATTAGGTATGTAATATCTGGATACGATAATCTTTTTTTTCTGCTTCAAAACGATCCTCAACGAAGCAAACGTGTTGGTTTTCCGGCTCATTTGAAATACCCTCGTAAGTGACAAATTTAACTCGTCGTTGTCGTATTCTTCTTTGTGATCACGTCACGAAGACGAAAATGAAACGACGATAATACAGTTTCCGATTCGATGAACCGTACCGGGAATTAGGTTAGTTTGTAAATTGAAAATAGAACCGAGTGAATGACGAACGATGATGACGACGACGACGTATGAAGCTATTTATCATCTGTATGCGAGCCTGTGAGAGGTACAGTGCGAATAAATTATGCCTTGGAAAAGTATTAGTACTTGGGTTGAGTAGGTGGATGTTTGATGTATTTCTGTGTGATAAAATTTTGAAAATATTTGCAAAAAACGAAACGTAATTCTAATTATTTCTAGCCTCATGTCCCCCATCAGCGAGATACCTGCACTTCGAAAATGGTGTTTTAGAATATGCGAAGATGATTTTTTTAATTATTTGTAATTTTTTACTAAATATTGTCACCCAAAGTAATGTCTCTTTGGATTCTTCCTTCATATTCCTCGTATACTTTATGTGTGATATCTTTTCCTTTTGGTTTTAATGCGAGTGGTGCTTTGACTCGTACATACGTTGTATGGTAATGTAATTTTCTCATCAATTGAATACGTATATTTAGTCCTTTTGCGGGACTTGTTATTATTATTATAATTTTTTTTTTGCAATATGACGATGAAAAGAGTAGTGTTGGTGTATATGCGGACATTCTACATGTGCTGGGGATTTTTTCGTGTTTTTCACGTAACTATCTGTATTGTGTACTCGTTAGACTTACCTAGTCGAGTGAAAAAAGAGAACACCGTATAGTATTTCGTCTCGAAAAGATTTTTCATTTCGTCTGTCTTCTGCACTTTTTTTCTTCTTTCTCCCTTTTATTTATTTTTTTTTTATGAGCGAATAATCCGGCTCGTGATTTTAATTCTGTAATTTATTTTACAGATAAAATTACTGTTACGTTGGGTGAAGGCACCTTCGGTAAAGTGGCTTGTATAAAGGATTTAGAAAAGTAAGTACCTGCGTACAATTTATCTTTTTGTATCTTATTATACGTATTATTTATCTGTATGGTGTGTTGCGTATGGTACGAGTAATTTGACGTTTGTGGAACGAGTGAGGTGAGAAGAGTGAATTTTTTCGAACGCGTGCTTAAAGAAAGTATTGCAGGGTTTTCAATGGAAAAATATAACGTATCTTACGTTCTTTTGTAAAAGAAAAATTCAACGATAGAAAAACAATTGCTTTTTTGAGAAAATTTCTTACTGGAGTCTTGAAGAAGAAGAATGGGAATATTGGTGAAAAAAACCACAATTTAAAAAATGTTACAAGTCCAAATTAGAATAATAGGTCTGAAAATGATGCTGACATTTTCCAAAAATGAACTGAAAATTTTCGTCCGTCAGAAAAAATTGAAACTTTTCGCTCATTTAATAAATGATGCTGAAATTCTAGTTGAATTATTCCAAAAATTGGTACCGGATTTCTTGGATCGCTTTTTGGAATTTTTATTCAGGTGTATCCAAAAATTTCAAAAATTCTTCATTTCCAAATTTCATCGAAAAAGTAGCTGAAAACCACATGAAAATTTTCAAAACTTGAAAACCAATTGAAAAAAAAGCTTTCAAATGAAGAATTTTCATCGAGTTTTTCAGTCAAGTTCTCTCCGTTTGTCAACATTTTTACAAAGTACAAATACATAGTATCTGATTATATTCTTTTTTTTAAGCGAGAGCTGAGGGGGATGAAGTCAAAAAAATAATTGAAAATCGTTTCAGGTGTTTTAAAAATAAGTTCAAAATGCATAGAAATTCTCCAACATTTTTAATGGTATTTTCATTATGATTATTCAGTCCTTAGAGCAAACTCAACAGATTTGTGTCGTTTTTTTTGCTATTGTAAGAATTTTTGGTAGGAAATGAAAGAAAAGAGGGTGGAGTGGAAAGGTAATTGTTGGTTTTTTTGTTAGAATCGCCTATGAAGTGCTTTTTTTGGCATAGTTGTCAGAAGAGTACTAATCTTTTCTCGGAAGATCTGTCTATAAAGTCATATTTTTTGCCAAAATGACTTCACAAGTCCTGTTTTTTACCAAAATTGACAAAAAGTTTCGTTTTTTGTCATAGTTGTCAAATTGTTTTTAGTCAAGAAGCTCTAATGAAAAATTGTTGAAAATGATCTCAATTTTTACAAAATTATCCCAGTTTTTTTGTGTTTTTTTACTGAAATTGCCAAAAGAAGTCCACTTTTTGTTGGAATTGCCAAAGTGAAGTCCTTTTTTTTAAATCAAAATTGCCAGAAAATCTTATTTTTTGCTGAAACTATCTGAAAAGTCATGATTTTTCAAATTTTTTCCATCAAAGTTTGGAATTTTTCATTTATGGGTATTCTCTTCTTCTCTCGGAATTTTTTTTTCGATGCTCTTCGAAAACATGTAGACGACCCGAGAAGATTCTGGCTTGAGTAAATTTTGAACTCTCTCCCTCCTTCCTCACCCAAATTAAAATGTTGAAAAAAAAATGTTTGACCAAAAGTCCTACTTTTGTCCTGATTTTTTGAGCATGTTGTCTGACTTGTCAGACGCCTTCCTTCACTCCACCCCTTTCCCATCATGAAAATCTTGATAATTTATTGTTTTCCCCCTTCCCCGCTCCAAGTCAAATGAAGAATTGTTTTAATTCTCGAAAATTTCATTTTTCAAATACTAAAGTGCCTTAGACCTTCGTTAGTCTATCGGACTTGATTTGATGCGTGACAAATCTATCCTTCGAATTCCGCTCCCTATAATTTGATAAGAAAGGAGGAGAGGGGATGTGTAAAAGTTTTCAAAAATTTAAACACCTGCTGGGAAAAAAGTCGATGATTTCGTTATTTTGAATTCTTTGAATTCGATTTTGCGACATCAGTTTGCAAAAAAGAAGGGGAAAACAGTCAAAAATACTTCGGGTTTTATTCATTTGGGAAAATGTGTGGCTGCGCTCTTTTTTCTCGTATCAAATAAAAATGAACTGAAAGAAATTATTATTACCTGCTACCTTTAGTCGAAAGAACAAGCAGCCCTTCCGATGACCGATAACATCGGCAAGTTGGCTCGAAAACAAAGAAACATTGCAAAATACGGCGATTCTTCAAAAACCGTGTTTTTCTTTCTTTTATTCATCGTCTCGGGCGACTCGAACGAATGCGAATGATAATAGAAGGCGACGGACGGAGTAAATTTCTTCATAAATTCGCGTTTCGCGTGTTAACTTAATTAGCGGACGATTTATTTTACGAGTTTTTTGTCGTAAAGCAGAGTGAGGCGTAGGTGAAATGAATAGAATTAGAATGAGAAGTGAAGAAGAAGAAAAAATGTACATGGAAGAAAAACTAAGCCGAGATGGAGAAAGGTAACTCGATGGTAGAGGAGGGTGTTGTGGGTGAGATTGTGTAAATATTATTTTAAAACAGATGGTAGTTGTATTTGTAGGTATAAAAAAAGTACCATATTTAATGTGTGAGAAGAGGTGAATTGGCTGAAAGTGTGCTGTATAGATCCATACGCATACATTTTGAATGTGTAAAAACGAGAAGAAATTAATAATGAAAAAATATAAACAAGATTTTTTTTTACGGTTCACGTGGCCCTTGTTAAGGTTGAGTATTTATTTTTATATCTGCGTTGAGTAGAATGCAAATAGTGAGAGAGAGAAAGAGAGAGGTGCGAGGTTTTTAAAAAAATGTGCTCGTAGCCATAGAAGAGTCGATCGAGCTAAAAATACGCGATTATATGGTTTAAATTGGAATAAGATACGATGTAGCCAGGACTAGCTGATACGTCGAACAGAATTTTTTCATAATCGATTCATTTGTTTTTGTTTTTTGCTGTAGAGACGAAACGGTAGCTTTGAAAATAATTAAAAATGTCGAAAAATACAGAGAAACTGCCAAGCTCGAGATTAACGCTTTGGAAAAAATTATGCAACTGGATCCGGATGGACGACAGTGAGTATATTACTCGTTCGTAGTAAAATATAAGAAGATGAACGAGAGACGATGGATTGTTTCATAGCACGCAGCGGACCCGGACGCGAACGAGAAAATTGGCTCGGGTCGATTGCCAAATCGATGGGCGAGTTATTGCCAATAATATCATCGAGATTTGGGTACATTACTAGAAGAAGGACGAATGGGACGGGTCCGCGGTGCTTCGTCAACAGGAGATAATTAGGTGTAAGTTTTTCTTCTGGTGTATTTTTTTTTTCTTACAATATTTTTGTTTTGTTTTTTGCCCCTCTTTTGTAGTCTATGCGTCAAAATGTTAGATTGGTTCGATTACCGAGGGCATATGTGCATCGCGTTTGAATTATTAGGATTAAGTGTTTTTGATTTTTTGGTAAGTGATTGCGATGTTTACGAGTACAAATTATCGAATGGAATCGAGTACGAGTATTTTGATATAATTTTCATGATGTTGTTTTGTTTCTTTGTGCAGAAAAATAATAATTATCAACCGTACACTATAGATCAAGTTCGCCATATTTCGTATCAGCTGTGTTACGCCGTTAAGTTCCTGCATGATAATAAATTAACGCATACCGATTTGAAACCGGAAAATATTCTATTTGTCGATTCTAGTTACGATGTTCAATACGATTCGAAAAAAGTAAGTGATGCTTCGAATGGTAATTTTTATACATAGCTCTATTTCATCGCCGATTCGCTCGGAATTTCCAAAATCAACTGTAAAACTGGAGGAAAAATTGATTCGTCAACGTACCTTTGTTGGATGACTTGTTATAAAATCACCAGAACTCAGTATTGCGATGATCTTATAACGCTGGTTCTGAAAATTTCGCCCTCGAAGTGAAAAAAATGGAAGCATGTTTTAACATTCGGTTACAGTCTATTTCAGTCTTTCAAACCAGTGTTTTGTGGTGTTCTGGGGCTTTGATTTTTCTTCAGTGAATGTAGGAGGTAGAACTTTAACGTGAAAATTAACCAAAAATCAAGGAATAAACTAGCGATCCAGAAATTTGGTTTTAGAGAGGGGAGAGCGGAACGGAAGTTTTCTTTCCATCTAGTATCTTTGTTCTGTTCGATTCGTTTTCTGCTGAAGCAGTTTCCTCGCGAGTTCGTAATATTTTGAATTTCTACAGGGTGTCTAATGAATTGAACCGTTGTTCCATTTTGTTTTTTACATGTGATGGAGATCTGCAAAAAATTATTCTGAACTCATGAAGAAGTCAATCATGTGGTTTGAATTTTGACTTTTATTAAATTCCTATTCTATCTCGCGCGCCTCCCTCCCCTCTCCGCTCCTCTCACCCATTCTTGTACGAGCAAAATCGAACTGTCAAAATTTTGAGATTTTGAAATTCCTATTTAATCTCTCACACTCATACATCATACCTCCCCATTTTTGTGCGAGCAAATCGAAATTTCAGAACTTTCAGAAAAAAATAGTACTCGAAAATTTCAATTTTTCAGTTTTATTTAAAGTTCTGAGATTTCTCGATTTTATTGTACAAGTTGTTCTTACTCATTGAACCCATTTCCGACAAAATTTGTTTCCTTTCGTCCTTTCTTCTGGGATGCCTGAAAAATGTCATTTTTAAATCTCTAACCAAAGGAGAGAATGTCTCCTCCTGAAAACAGCGATAAAATAAGGAAAGCGTTTAAAAATTTCATCTTTTTCAGCAGTCACTTGCAAAAAAAAAAAAAAAAAAAAAAATGGAAAATTGATCGAAAAAATTACTTTGTGATTTTGGAACGTTTGGAGATTTTTTTGATGAGAGAGGATCATGCTTTGTATCCAAATTCTGAATAAAAAAAGGAATTTAAAAAATATTTCCTTAGAAATTTATTGTTTAAGTCACATTTGACTTCTCAAAAATGAACCAGAAGAGAGGAAGGTACGCTTTCGCATATCTTACCTGTTTATTGATTTTCAAAAAATCTGCGGAAATCCAATGAAGAAATTTTTGTTGGAACTTAGAAATTCTGAAGTTTTGTAGATTGGAACTGGAATTAGATTTTCAATCTTCAGAAGTATACATTTTTTTCAGATTTTTTTCCTATGATTGAGTATTTGAGAATGATTTTTTTCGAGCTCTTTAGTCTACAGGTAATAAGTACATGTATGATGATTTCCCAAATAGGTATTTACCTGCTGATCTTCAAACGCTGTAGATTTTTGTGCAAAATTTCCTGTTCATTTTTTTCCTAAATTGAAAATTTGAAAAGTAGAATTTGAAGATTCTGTTTCGGAGAAAGCATCAGTTTTTCCTCCTCGGTCTCAAAAATTATGTTTTTGTTTGTTTGTTTGTTTTTTTTTTTCATTTAAATTGTTACATTAGTGAATTTTCTTGAAAATAACGAACATATTTTTTTTCGCCATAATTTCATGATTATTTTCACTCTAAAATGATTCAGTTTGTTATCATTTTTTTTTTTTTTTTTTTTTTTTTTTTGAAATCGCGGTTCGAAAGTATTCCGTATTGGATATTGAATCATTTCACTGATGATAAATCATGGTTATTTTTAAAAGAATGATTCATTATGTTGCTACATCTTATTATTGATGAGAATTTTAATCTCAATTTAACGTTCTCACCAATAGCGTTGAAAAACTATCCGCTGAAAGCTCTTGAATATTATCTAAATTGGCCGCCGATTGCATTGTTTACCTACTGCGAAGTTATCCTTTCCTTTCCCCTCCCTGATTATCAGATAGATTTTTTCATGAATTCATGAGATCGGCTGGAAAATTTAAGCGATGAATTAATTGAAAAATTGAGATTATTTCTTTGCGTTGGTGTTCAAATTCACATTTTTTGAAAAATTGTTCTCACGTTTTGTGAATTTTGAATTACCAATCAATAGGTATTAATTAATTTAGTCTTCGGAGGGTTACGCTTACGAAGCTGCTAATTAATTAATTTTTTTCTCTTCTTGTTACAGAAAAAGAACGTACGACGTATTAAAAATACCGAAGTTAGATTAATAGATTTTGGAAGCGCTACTTTTGATCACGAACATCATAGCACTATCGTGTCGACGAGGCATTATCGTGCTCCAGAAGTTATTTTAGGTGAGTTCAAAGAGCGAATTTCTCTCATTACGGTTTGAATAAACACATCGTTGTACGTGTACTAATTCCTTACGTATGTATTTTTCGATTACAGAAATAGGATGGGCTCAGCCATGCGACGTATGGTCGATCGGATGTATTATATTTGAACTATATTTAGGTATAACGTTATTCCAGACACACGATAATCGCGAACATTTGGCTATGATGGAAAGAATATTAGGAACTATTCCATACAGGTAATGTATTCTTCGAGCACTCTGCGTAATGTTGGAAATGCTTTTAGAAACTAAACCCTATATGTTATTTTTCTTCTCGATAGAATGGCCAAGAAAACGAAAACCAAATATTTCTATCATGGTAAATTAGAATGGGACGAAAAAAGTAATGCTGGACGATATGTTCGTGAAAATTGTAAACCACTTCATGTAAGTTGTTCTCCTCGACGAATTTGAAATAACGATTACTTCGTTCGCATTTGCAATATTTCTGACGATTTTTGCTTTATATCTATGTTTACAGAGGTATCAAAATTGTGACGACGAAGACCATCGTTTATTATTTGACCTTATCGCTTTAATGTTAGAATACGAACCAAGCAAACGTATCACATTGGGCGAAGCTCTACGACATCCGTTTTTTAACAAAATACCAAACCAGCAACGATTGGAGACGTACGAAAGAAGTCACTCGTTATCGAGATGAGAACGATTTAAACCGCCGTATTGATGAGAATTGGATCAATATGGAGGTTGCGATGTACCATTCGTTAATTATACTGATGATATTCGTATTGTTTAAATGCATCGAAACGAATTTAACGGCTTTATTGCGTTATCATCGGAGCACCGGCTAAAAATTTTCTCATGTTGCCTATATTTTTCTTTCTAGCATTTCCACAATGACATTATTATGTGTGACTTTGTAAATGATTGTATATGTATCGTACTGCGAAAGATTTGATTTATTATCGTTATTATTGTATCTCGAAGTGTTTTTTTTTCTTTTTTGTTTTTTTGTATTATGTAAACTGCGTACGTTACGCGTTGATGTCCGTGTGTGTGGTACCTATGTGAAATAGGTAAATAATGATGTAAAAAATGCTCGCAAACGACAGAAAGAAACGTGTTGTGAGTGTAAATTTTCAAAGTGATTTTGTTCAATGGTCGTGTTTGTAATGATGATGTTAAATTTTAAGAGTATTTTTAATTTATTTTGTACATATATATACATACACAAATTTACAATAGAAGTGTAATTTTAATAAAATTTTCATTATGTTGACGAATAATAATTCATTTGGTTGTGTAAATCGACGTCTGTTTTATGTACGAATCGAGCTTCGTTTTGAATAATTCGCTTTTTATGGGGTCTTGAAGGTTGCATATTGGATTTCGTACTACATAGTTGACGTATACCTGAAATCATGTAAATAGTTTCGCAATGTACTCGATGTTGCTGGCATCAAAACGGTGAAAATATGACGTGTCATACAGGAAGGTAATGATAATTATAGGATGATTGGTAAATGGTTAAAAGTACGCAGATGGTGGCTGAAATGTTATACTTACGTTACTATATAGCTGTTGCAATACGTCTCGAACTTTTTGAGCATTGACATCGGTATTGAGAACGAATTTCAGTCCGGTTGGTGTTTCGAGAAAGTGTAAAGCGTATTTGTTGGTTTTATAGCAGAGGAAACCTTGTTTCAGATCGGAAGGAGATATTTTGGTGACGAAATTCTTTATGGAGAATAACATACCGTACATAAGCTTGGCTTCCTATAATCAGTGAAATATTCAGGTAAAGTAAAATTGAAGAAATTTTATTGAAAGCTGTGGTAACTGGTAACTTACCTCATCTTTCGATATCCCCGATTGCTTTTGACGGTTCCATTCGGAGTAAAATAGTAATTTGCCTCCTTTATCGAATATGTAAAGATTGTAAATCATCGGTGAGGCTATAGAACAAATCTTTCCGTGAAAATAAAACGTTTTATTTCCTTTTTTTCATGAAAAAGATTATGGAAAATTGAAAATTCTGAAAATTTGTTGATTATGATTGTTGATATTTTTTTCGAGTGATAATAGAAAATTTCCACAGAGAAGAAAACGGTGTGTTTTTTTTAGTCCTTGATTTGAGCTGAAGGGAGCGCTGTGGAAAAAGTCACTGAGAAAAAGTTGAGAATAGGGAATGATTGATAAGTGGAAGCAAGCAAGAATGTTTTTTGTTTTGAAAAACGTACGCGTAGTTATCGGAAATTAAAATAGTTTTCGTTGTAAATTTTGTAAATTTAAACTAAATTTAACTTTAAATGGTCATAAAATTATTCAATCGAAGAACTGCTTCAAGTAATTTTCTTCGTAAGTATCATCACCCATTCCTCATGTTATGGATCACCAGCGTATGATCAACGTAAGATTTCTCATGTGTTCTAGATTCTACATTTTTTATAAGCAATCATTGATACAGAAATAGATAAACTAAAATTTCGATCACAAGTGATCGAATGGATGAAAATGAATAACACAATGGTGGATACATCGCTGAATATGGACGCAGAAGGAATGCTGATGAAACCGGAGTGTCTTCTAGACCTACATTGTATGAATTCGGTAAGTGTTCAGGTTCCTCTTTTCTTACTCTTGTGTTTCGAACTTGGTTGGATGAAAAGTTTTCGACTCGTTTCAGGACTATATGCCCAAGTTTGATCATGGAGAGTTCAGGTTTCTGAATGGTCTGGAGACTAGGGGGTTTCAAAAATCCCCTATAAAAGACGTGCTTCATAAATCGCTTACTTCCGTGCCAAAAAACGTAAGTGTTTTCATCTTCATCTTTCAAACGCTTCGGTTGATGTTTCTAATCAAACTATTCGATCGCAGAATGTCAATTTCCCGCTTACAACGAAGGTCAACTCGACGGAGAAACCATACCAGTGTGACACATGTAAGAAGAGATTTTCGCAGCAATCAAATCTATGCAAACATATCCTCATTCATTCGGGACTCAAACCTTATATCTGTGATATATGTAGTAAACGATTCACCCAACAAGCTAATCTAGTTAAACACCGAAGAATACACACCGGAGATAAACCATTCGAATGTAAAGTATGCGGTCGTTGTTTTTCGCAGAAGGCCAACCTAAATAAACATTCTTTACTGCATACCGGTGAGAAACACTTCCGGTGTGAGTTTTGTGATAAATCTTTCGTACAACAGGCGAACTTAGAACGTCATCGACGAACGCATACCGGTGAAAAACCTTACTCTTGTACTATTTGCGATAAGAGGTTTACTCAAAGGGGTAATTTAACTAAGCACATGTTGATTCATTCGGTTAAAAACGAACCTATCCAGGATCAATTCACGCCGCCGAAACAAACGAACAAAATGGATATGGGAGTAAATCCGTTTCGTAAAACCGAATACGATCCGAATATGGCGCTCAAATTAGGGGGTTATGATGGTTACCAGTTTAGCGTTCCTGTTATATTATCGACGAAGGAAGGGTTTTTTCTAAAACGTTTATAAAATATGTCAATTTTTTAAATCATAATAACGTATGATTACGTTGGGTGTTTTTTTTTCTAATACAGTATTAAGTCAGAGTAGTTATTATGGTACGTGTATTTTAGTAAATTATTTTATATCTAGTCGGTACTTTATGTGTTTTATACAACTGGTTTCATTTTATGAATTTTATCCATTTTCTTCTCGTCTGCAAGTCCGCGTATTAAATTTACCTAAGTATGTATCTATTTTTGACCACATCTGCGTCCTGGTTTTGATCTATTTTTTTCGAAAATACGTTTTGTAAGTGCTGCAAATGAATGATCTTGTTTAAATATGTGTTGTTTTTATTACGTAGGTATTTTTTTTTAATGTCTTACTCCAGTTATGACCCACTGCGACGGTACAGACTGCGTGTCTGATAACGTTGTTAGTACGTTGTAGAATGTCATCAAACCATACCAAAGCGGTTCCTTTTTCAGCTTTAACTGCGATATTTAATTCGGGAAACGTTGTAGAGCCACCTTTGATTACATCGGTCATCTGAAATTTTGATGAAAAATTGGAGATAGATGGAGTCTATCTTTCGTTTTCAGTTCAGAAAATTAACTTACGTGAAAAAAGACTGTGCTATATTTTCCCATATCCGGATGTTCCTTTTTTTCCTGAAGAAATTTGAAATTTATTCATTAAATTGAAGACTATTAGCAATTTGCACCCACGATTTAAA
The DNA here is from genome assembly GCF_950023065.1 of Planococcus citri. NCBI lineage: Eukaryota > Metazoa > Arthropoda > Insecta > Hemiptera > Pseudococcidae > Planococcus > Planococcus citri. The sequence goes on along the minus strand of NC_088677.1, from coordinate 56,013,580 downwards.
TCCATTTACCAACCTCGTAATCAGCGAAGGATGCTCCAACGTTGTATTTATGCAATTGAAACAAATTTACCGAGCTTAATCGAGATCCAGTCATGTCGTTGACTCTGTGAGATATTCTGGCAATTTCGTCGTAATCGTGATCTTCAAATGTGGCTAGTTCAACTTGATCATAGACGATATCTGAATCTTTATCCATAACTACCTCCTGTAACTAGATTTGTATGCATTGAATCGTGAATATGTGTGTTGAAAATACTAACTCCATGTTGAGTTATTTAGTCTGAAAAATTACTCACTCGTTTCTTGGATTTTTCTTTCAAAAATTTAATCTCAGAGTCATAAAGTACATCTCTGTACAAGCTTATGTGAGGAATCAATGAAAGTATTTCTTCTTTTAAAGGAGCAATTTTCAAGTAGTAACTGTTTTTATGATTGTAACGACATCTCAGATATGACACACGAGAGAGTTCAACTGCTGTACTTTGCTTATTGCAAAGATGTTTGATATTCCGGAATATTTCCATCACTTTTTTGGATATCTGTGCAAAATCATCAAATGAAAATTTCAGAAAATTCAAACTTTCAAAGTATGTTTTTGTATTGATAAAATGGCAGCACTGATTTGATTTTAAAAAAATTCTCTTGCAAAATGGAAAAATTTCAAATTTCAAAGAGTTGTCTGTTGATTTGAAATTAGCTCAAAGTGAAGTGATACCTAATTCGATTGTGTTATTACTAGTGGTAGATTTATTCAAAATGTGGTTTGTGTGTTCGGTAATCAAAATAAACAGTACTTAAACAATGTAAACATGGCTGATGGCACTCAGTCACTCAGTCAAAAATCAAGAACAGTTTCACTCAAGAACCCTTCGCCAAAAAGTAAGCCATTTATTTTGATCTTCTAATTTCTGAAGCATAAAAGTTATTGATCTCATGATCTGGAAACAAATTTGAAAATGCAGCAAAACATACGCTTTTTTTATGATCCGGTGGCAGATTGAGATGAATTATATTCTCCAACGTTTTTGCACTTTCATCATCTGGTTTCTTCTTCACATAAGCTTCTATGGATTCTACAGCCAGATCATATTCACCTGCCGAAGATAATATCGCGTTAATGTACTATTCCTATCGTTGAAGAGCAAGATTTGACACCTATCCAGTGTGATATAAATTCAATGATGACCTGATATGTAAGAAGTGTATGAAATATAATACAAGACTTTGTGTAATTGCTCTTCGTCTTTGACGCGTTCGGTGAAGTATTTCTGTAGTGCAGACAGAGACCATTGCAGACATAATTTATAATGTATGGTTTCGAAACACCTTTGAGCCATCATCAGGCATTCGCCGACTGAATAGAATCAACGTTAAACTCATAAGAGTGTTTTCAATAGGCACGTAGGTACAGTAGGCTTTTGAAAATGCTTACAGTCGAGCTTCGTGTTGGTGAATTTATCGTGGAATTTGCCATTTACTAATGAATTAGCTTCGAGACCGTGTATAATCTGGATGTTGATTATGGAATCCATGACACCATTCATATCTTCCATTGTTGGCCATGTTGTATTGCTGTTCCTCATTTTGTAAATGGCACCTAGACAGAGGAAGAAAATCTGCTAAAGTTCAATAGTTCAGCAACATTGTATAGACAATGAATTTAATCATACTCTCAGCTGAATTTTTTTTCGTTTCTTCCTGCCAGTAAGGCCACCATGTGTTGAGCTTGTATAAGAAATTGAATAAGCTGATGTGGTTGCCTAAATGTAATTCTGGATTTTCTGCGTACAGATTGTGCTCTTTTTCCCAATCGTTCAAATATCTGTAATTGGAGTTTTCTGGTTGGTGAACATTTTTCTTATTCGAATCTCTTGAGGCATTTAGTTGTGTATTTATTATTTTGATGTACGATGTACTTACCCTTCTAATGTTTTCACTCTATCTTTCTCAGTCTTGATGTATTCTTGTATTGTTTCAATTACCAGGTCGACAGAAGATAACAAAGCCCTTGTTCTAATTGGAGAAGTAAAAATTAAATCCGCATCTAATCTGCAGATTATTGCGAAAACTGAAGCAAACAGTAAGTGGAATTTTAACATTTTCAATGTAGTACGCTGGCATTTGCGAGTAGAAATGAATAGAGATGTACTTAATGTATAATTTTTCCACCTATGATCGAGTTTCGATCTGGTATTGTTGTCATTGTGGGAAGATTTATGACCATATGGATTCTGCTTGTTTATTTAACGAGAATATGGGTCGAGTTTGCAATGAATTAGCTCGCCATGATTTTTATAAACGAGTATTTGGGTTGAAACGGTACGACATTAAAATATTTGACAGAACACAAGAGGTTACGAAGTATTATACAATTGTTTTATTTTATACTCGAGTAGGAACTTATGATTAGGCTATAGTACAGAAAAAATATGATATTTCCATCTTCTGTGAGAGTATAAGGATTGTTATGATTTTTACGCCATGTTCATTTTCTTTTCTGATATAGCGCTGCTGTTTTTGGTGAATTTTTCTCAAAGATCCGTCTGAGGCTTATTTGATCATTTGATCGGAACCATTGTGTAAATCCTGAACCAAAAATTGATAGAAATTTGAGATTGAATTATTTCAAGTTACCAGTTAAAAGAATACAAAACCGTCTTACCCCATTTCTCTCCTATAACCACAGGACAAGCGGAATGATCTAATTTGTTGTTTTGGGACCCATCAGGGTGAATATTGTACCAAATTATGGCAGATCCTTTGACTGGTTTAACCGATACGCGAATATTAGTAAAGACTGTTTCACCTCCGAAGATCACTTCGTTGAACTGATGAAAGACACCACATAGTAAAAAAAAAATATTTAATGCGGTGATATTTTTTGTTAGGTATTTATGAGAAAATGCTGAAATAGGTAGCATTGAATTCGCTTACGTAGAATAACATCGATGCCACGCGGTTTCCATAGGTTTTGACGTCTGGAGCATTCTGGAATTTAATGGGAAAAATTATGATCCTAGATCAAAATATTGTAACATGGCCATTGACCATGTTTCAGATCACGGTTTTAATTCGACCTATAATTTCGATTTTTTTTTCAAGTTCTTAGAAATGAATTTGGGCAGCGAGAAATTTGATTTTCCTGCTTCGAGGAACTTATAACTTTGAAAATCCTTCCATTTCTGCAAAATGTAAATTGGGTATCTCGAGTAGGTATCCATAGCCTAATTTTCTCTCTAGATTTTAAAAGTTGGAGGATTTTGACCAAATTCAACGGAGACGAGGGTATTTTTTTATCGTGATTTTTCGCTCTATGTATGGTCCTTATACTCAATCTGTTTTGGGAAAAATGGTTCAGTTTCAAAAAAAAAAAAGAATTTGAATTTCCAATAAAATCTAAGACAAGTTTAAGGTTCTATTTGTACTAAGCGGTTACAAATTTGAAAATGACTCATTTTTGGGTGGATTGGTATTTTGAAATATTTTTTCATGAATTCTATTGGGGGAATAGTTTAAAACTCACTGGTGCTAATTTTTTCGTTTTTATTGCCAATTTTTAAAAAAAATCAAAAAAATCTGATTAGTTGATGGTCTTGTGTTTTTTTTTTTTTTTTTTTTGAAATTAGGTAGCAATAATTACCAAAAAATTAGCATCTCTGAATTCCAAAATATTCCCCCCTTTTATTTTTAGAACTAATATTTTTCGAAATTTGTGCATAATTATAATGCGAAATATTCCAAAAGAAACTATTCCAGGATTAGAACATGAGTTTTCTCAAAAATTAAGCCATCTGCAAATTCTTAAACGCTCAGTAGAACCTTAAAAGTGGTCTTGGATTTTGACGGAAGTACAGGTTCGGGTCAACGTGAAGGTTTTTGTCGTTTAGAACTAGATCAGGCTTTCTCTTTGCAGACCCTTAAGTATCTTCCCTCCAGTGGCGTCTCAACTCAAAATGAAGGTTCCCACTGAATTGCTTAAAAATCCTTCGACTTTTTTTTCTCGACACCTGTACCTAGTAAAAGTTATTTCATACAATTTATATCAGATTTAAAACATTACATTTGATTTAGATATATCCGGCTAAAATTCACTGAAATTATGGATTTTCAGAAGTTATCATTTTCAGCACCTCTAATAAAATGAGTTGTCCTTTGAAAAAAAAAAATCGAAAATTATTGAGAGTAGGTACCTAATTAAAATTTGGACACTTCGTCAGAAGGGCAAACTATTTACATATAGAAATGGTGAAAATTGTTGTTTTTTTTTAATCGAATGTCAATTAGCTCGTAAGGAAATTTTCACGATTACTACAAGAAAAATTAGTGCACTAATTTTCATTTTTAAGCTTTCAAAAATACCAATTGTGAAATCTGAACCAAACATTTCGATAAGCTTTTTTGATTTTATTCTCTAGTCCATTTTCTGAGTTCTGGTAAAATTTCAAAAAACAAATTCAGCCTTGTTTGATGAGATCTTTCTAAGACCTCAAGCACCTCTCCCTCTCCCCTTTCCCCCAAATATAGCCAAACACTCAAAATTCAAAAAAAAAATGATCTCATAGTTGAGACACAACAATTTTTAATTCACTCATATTTTCGACGAAATTATTCGAATGGTCAGCTGTTTGGGCTATGTTGTTCACTGCATCCATTCAATACCATATTTTTGATTAACGTGTGTGTTTGAATAAATCATTTTTTTCTCGCTTGAAAGCGAAGGTTCAAGAATAATCTGACCAGTTACATGAAAGATTGATTCATTATATTTTTTTTTTGGAATCATGTTAATTAAATGTTCCTCGAATCGAGTGATCTCTCCCACAACTGCCCTACTTATTTAATATTTTTTCAGAAAAATTCTGCTCGATTGCATTATCTGATCTGATTAATTTTCCAATAAAATACTTACATTGGGTAAATAATCAGAATGCATTGTATAATGACCACCCGGCGTGTAACCGAGAAATTGCCACATTTCACCAGTGCTAATGGACAGCTCGGACATATCTTCAATACGTCTAGATAAGCTGGAAAACTCTGGGGATTGATTATCCATAAATGCAGTCTCGCTGACACGATAATTGAATGCTTTGTGGCCTCCTTTTCCATCTCTTCCTACCACCGTTGCTACTTTCAACTGTATACACAGACATACTTCCCATTGTAAAATCTCCTATCACGTGGGGAAAACTTCAAATTACATTATTCTACTTGCATTTGTGGCAGCCCAAGCTTTCATTCGCTCAATTTCTGAATCGTATAAGACTTCTCTATAAAGCAGAATTTTTGGGTCGTCGTGTAGTTCTTCTTCTTTGAGTGGAGCTATTTTCAGGAACGCTGAGCCATCGTGTTTGTATCTGCATTTGAGTGTGGATTGAGTTGCTTCTGATTCAGCCTTGAATTCTCCTCGACAGAGACGATAAGTTTCCATATGACCTTTGTCGTAATTGTTGAGCTACAAAAAAATGAGCATTAATTATGTTGAATAAATTACGTAGGTAGTAGGTAATTGAGCTTTTGAGTTTCGCTGTATGATTTACCTTTTCCAATTGGAAACCTATGTCCAATATTGCGTCTCGAGCAGGTATATCGTAAGGTTCCTCGTTTAAGTAGTTGGAGGCGTAACTGTATGCTTTATCTTTATTTTCTGCGGGGAAAAAATGATTATTAAACAGAGCAAGACAAGATACTTCTTAACTACAACTAACTCTAAGTCTTAGATACCTACTCAAGAATATGTACGAGGGATACAACAAATTGTAGACTTGTTTACGACGTTCATCGTCATTGGCTGATAAAAGATGGCACGTGTTTAACCAGTCTACAGCGCCTGAATGTTCATTGAATTCCAGACATGTTTTTCCTATGAAGTAGCACGAATCCAAAGATAACGAGGTATTGAACTGATCACCCATCAATGTGCCGTTCATAATTTCGTTAGGTTTCAAGTCGTATAAGTATTGGAGATCAATTAACGATAGAACTACTTTTTTGAGATGCCCATCGGTTGGAGGTTTGATGTCATCGGGCATCATGGTATCTGCAAACAAAAATGCAATATTGTGGTGATCAAATTGATGGAGAGCTTTTTTTACTGAAATGAATTAGGATCTCAAGAGTAGGTACCGTTGAAGCTGTTTTTCTTCATGGTGTCTTCAAACTGACCCAAATCCATGGTAAGCCTTTTAAATAAGTGGAATATATTTTGAGGTACTGCGAGGTAGTCGCTTCCTTCATTGGTGTATATTTTTCGCCATTTTTTCCATACTTTCAAATATCTGAACAAGTGATGAAGAGTTACGTTTGCGATTTAGTTCTGGGAAAATTTTTTGACGAATTATAAAAATTAATATCCGAGCTTACACTTTCAACAATTTCAAACGTTCGCGTTCTTGTGAAAGATAGTTTTTTACTTTCGATATCATCGCCGATTCTATTTCTAAAAAATGATCGACGTTGATGACATTAGGTAGGGAAGTTTCCGACTTGCAGATGAACCAAATGATAGTCAAGGTAACACACCAGAATAATTGTTGTAACCAAGACCTAAATCGTGATTGAAACGAATAAAGAAGTAATAAAATGGAAATGGTCAACTCAAATCATTAATAGATATGTGGTTTTTTTTTGGATTGTGAAAATTGATTTCAAGACGTCCAAAAAAATATCTGAATGAACATTTAGCATGTATGTAGGTACTTACATATCGAGTTTCCAACTTTTCTACACTTTTAGACTTTAGTATCTAATATTCATGCATTTGAAAAGAAAAATTTTCGAATTGAAAATTTACTGATAACGTGTCGCGGAAAAAATTTTATAAAAATTCAACTCAATGGTGAATATTCGTTCTATAACACTTTTTACCAGCTTTGTTTATTGAGGTTGACTCTTTATTTTGACATGATAATTTATGCAACGAATGCTGTTGCCAATTCACACGTGTGTTTCGATTCAAGGATGGTAATCACTGAATATCATTGGAAACTGTTTTTTTGAAAGTTACTCAAATTTTTTATGCGTGTGATTTTTTTCTACGACTACCTTAATATGTGACGTGAAAATAACCAATGGGATGAAGGTTTCATTTTAAAGTTGAGTCGGATCATTATTTCTTTTTCGAGTTCAGATTAAGTTTTGAGTTGCATTGAGTGAAATTCACTTGATCTGTTTTGAGAGATACTTGTCCTGTAGCTTGTACGATGTACGTTGCCAAAATTGTGCTTTTGCACTCTCCCGCTGTCTCTCTTTTTTCAAATGAAATTTGGTCCAAGCTGCTGGGTGGACCATGTCAACAAATCATCTTGAGTCTTTTTTGAGCCCAGTGGCATAAAAAGATGAAATACTCATAAAAGAACATTGTAATTAATTCATTGTACAAATTTCAACAGGCTTTAGAAATTGATGATGAATAGTTTCACTCTCTGTTCAGTTTCTTTAAAATTTTATTCGTTTGCAAGAATCTCTTGGTTGAATTGTTCTCAAAAATTTGTCTTAGGCACTGTTGATCTTTTGATCGAATCCATTGCGTGAAACCTGAAACGAAAATTGCGAGAATATTTTTGTAATTTCGAGATTCAAAACAGAAAATTGTAGTTGATAAACGAGCAGTAGGTACTGTGTTACCCCATTTCTCTCCTATGATAACAGGACAAGCACAATGATCTGTTTTGTAGTTATAGGATCCATCAGCTTGAAGATTATACCAAAGGATTGCCGCACCTTTGATAGGTTTTACAGACAAACGAATGCGGGTGAAGACTGTTTCGCCTCCCAAGCTGACTTCATTGAGCTGGTGAAAGCAATCAGATAATATTACCCTGTTGTGAAAATTTAATTCCTAAAATTTCAATAGATGGGTATTAATGATTGAATCACTTACATAGAATAACATGGATATTTCACGATTTCCATTGTCCTTCTAAAATCAGAAAAAATAATCGAGTGTGTAAAAGAAAATTTACGTACGCTTTGCTCTGTTTGCCCTTTTTTTTTTGGTACCCCAGTCCACAATGAGAGGGGAAGTTTATTAAATTAATTTTAATTGAGAACATGTTTGATGTAACCGCCTCCGCTACCTCAATGTGCCACAGGGCTTATACATATGAGGTTTCAATAAATTCAACTCAACAGTTTAATCATTTCAGAGTAAAATACTCACGCTGGGTAAATAATCAGAATGCATTGCGCAATGACCTCCTGGCATGTAAGCGAGAAATTGCCACCTTTCGGCAGCTTGGAGAGAAAACTCCGATATATCTTCTATACGTTTATACAACTCGGTAAACTCAGTAGATTGTTTAGGCATGAATCCAGTTTCGCTTATTCGATGATTAAATGCTTTTTCACTTTTTCCTTTTCTTAACACTACCGTTGCTACATTCAGCTGCCCACAAAAATGTACAAATAAAAAATACCGCCACAAAAATAAAAATCACTGAGAAGATTCTACTTGCGTTCTGAGCAGCCCAGGCTTTCATTTTCTCAATTTCCGAATCGTATAAGACTTCTCTATAGAGCAGAATTTTCGGATCGTTGTATAGTTCCTCTTCTTTGAGTGGAGCTATTTTCAAAAACGCTGAGCCATCGTGTTTATATCTGCATTTGAGATTGAGTTGAGCTGCAGCAGATTTAGTATCGTACTCACCTCGACAGAGGCGATGGGTTTCTATAGTTTCTATGCTAGGAAATCCGCGTAAGTCTAGCTGAAAATGGTCCATGCGTGTTCGTTTTTCAATAATTACAATTTGATAACTGAACTTCGAATGTTGATTGTTGAATTGTTGATCCTACCTCTCCTAGTTGCAAGCCTAAATCAAGTACTGCATCTGTGGCAGGTATATCATGAGGATCATCTTTCAAGTAGTTGGAAGCAGCAATGAATGCATCATATCCGTAGTCTGTGAAATGATAAAATTACAAACTGAGTCGTACATACATTAATATAGTGCTTACTTGACTGATTGCTAATGAATATGTAGGTACTTACTTAGAAATATGTACGAGGGGTATAATAATTCGTTGACCTTTTTACGATTTTCTTCATCATCTGGTGATGAAGACAGATACGCGTTTAACCAGTCTGAAGTACCAGCGTGTTCATTCAATTCGAAACACGTTTTTCCTATGAAATAACATGAATCCAAAGGTAAAGACGTGTTTAATTGAAGACCCATGAATGTCCCATTCATAATTTCGTGTGGTTCCAAGTTGTAAAAATATTGAAAATTGATCAACGAAAGGACAACTTGATTGAGATGTTGTGCTGTAGGAGGTTGAATGTCATCGGGCATCATGGTATCTGGAGAATGATCACATTGTGATGAAAGAGTAATCAAAATGAGTTTTTTTCTGATAGGAAAAAATGTCTGAATGGTAGACCTACCACTGAAGCTGTTTTTCATCATAGTTTCCTCCAATTGACCCAGATTTACTGTGAGCTTCTTGAACAAGTGAAATGTATTTTGAGGTGTCGTGAGATATTTGCTTTCTTTGTTGGAATACGACAGCTGCCATTTTCCCCAAAGTTTCAAATATCTGTACCGGTTTTAAAGGTAAGTAGTTTTTTTTTTACTAATTTTTGTGATTCCATTTGGGAAATATTTCTTGATGAAATTAACCAACACGGTAGGTATTTGCTCACTCTTTCAATTTCGTCAATCGTTCTCGTTCATGGTAAATGTAGTTTTTTACTTTTGATATCATAGCTGATTCTATTTCTAAGAAGTGATCGACGTCGATTACTCTGGAACGACTAGAGAATGTAGTTTCTGACTTGCACGTAAACCATACAATGGTCAATATAATCCTCCAGAGCAGTTGTTGTAACCAAAACCTTGAATACATAAATTAGAAAGTGGTTTAAGTGGTAGTGAAGTGATTTTCTACTTCGATTTCGAACTTGAAACAAAAACCATGTAATTTAAATTTATTTAACTTCAAATATTTTTTTTTAAGTTTATTTTTTATGTTTTGCGTTATCCAAAATTGAAGGCGCTTTGAAAACTTGAATCAATCATAGCTTCTTTAGCTTTGATTTTGCACTATTTATAAAAAAGTTTTTTGTTTGTTCCCCTCTTGATGTTTTGTCATGCGTTGCTATCGTATTCATCAGAAATATTTGAAGTGTTATGCTGACGTGCAATCTCTAAAATTGATTAACATTGAATGTTTCATTCATCAATTGCGCCTTCAATTTCTAGGGTCAACCAACCAATTTACACTTCCATCGTTTAAACGGTTGTAGGTAGTAGGTATTTATTACATGTGTGACTGTGTGTGAATTGAAATATTGAATTTAGATGTACATAATTTGGTACTTACATATCGATCTTCTAATTGACTTGATCTTACTTATTTCCGACTGAATAATATGTCAAAAAACAAAAAATAAAAAATGAAAAAAATGTATGTACTTAAGTACTTATAGAAAAAATTTTTGTGGAAAAATTCAACGCGACTACGAATTTTTGTTCAGAAATACACATCGTAGAGTTGTATTTGTACTTTTCCATTTTGACGTGATAATTTATGTAACAAATGTTATTGCGGATTCATACGTGTTTGATTCTATAGCATTGTGTGTAATGTCATAATGTGTACGTACACAGATTTTAGAGTAAGATTCTATTTTAGAACATAACTACATTTTTATACATTCAGTTTATTATGTATAATTTTGCTTACCTACAAGAGTTCTGTAGTGCCTACCTATACCTACCTATTCGATATCTCAATCGAGAGGTGATCTGGAAGGCTGGAAAGGGGGTTCTATGGTTCTCAAAATCGTGCAATTCACTTTTTTTATATTTTTAACATGGAAAAAATTGAAAAATTTGGGTTGATAGTGTAATTGGATGTACATATTTCATTTTACAAGATTTTTTCTGTCCAAATTGACTAATTACTATCTGGTACGAAAAATTCTGAAAAAATATGTGTTAAATCTCTGCCGTCCAAGTCAAGTAGGTGTACGAGTAATATTAATTTTTTTTCTCAATTTTGGCCCAAAGATTTTCAAAAATTCATCAAAAATTGAAAAATACTCATCAACACTTGAAATTTTTGGTGGTGGTATTTCAGTATTTTCTTTCTGTATGCTCTTTCGATCAAAACGGCACGTCTTCTGTGCTTTTGCACTTTTCCTCTGTCTCTCTTTTTTCAAATAAAATCTGGTCCAAGTTGCTGCATGGACCATGTCAACAAATCATCTTGGGTCTTTATTGAGCCCAGTGGCATAAAAAGATAAAATATTACTCAAATCAGAACATGAATTCTAGTCATTTATTCGTGAACTGAATTAATTCATTGTATAAATTTCAACAGGCTATTAGGAATTGACGATGAATACTTTCACCCTCAGTTTAGGTTCTTTAAAATTTTATTCGTTTGCGAGAATTTCTTAGTCGAATTGTTCTCAAAAATTTGTCTTAGGCACTGTTGATCTTTTGATCGAATCCATTGTGTGAAACCTGAAACGAAAATTGCGAGAATATTTTTGTAATTTCGAGGTTCGAAGCAGAAAATTGTAGCTGATGAACGAGCAGTACTGTCATTACCCCATTTCTCTCCTATGATAACAGGACAAGCACAATGATCTGTTTTGTAGTTATAGGATCCATCAGCTTGAAGATTATACCAAAGGATTGCCGCACCTCTGATAGGTTTTACGGCCAAACGAAGACGGGTGAAGACTGTTTCACCTCCTAAGCTGACTTCGTTGAGCTATAGTGAAAGCAATCAGATAATAAGGAATCATCGTGTTGTGAAAATTCAATTCCTATAGGATTTAAATTGATACCTAACGATTGAATCACTTACGTAGAATAACATGGATATTTCACGATTTCCATAACTTTGAACCGTATTGTCTTTCTAGAATCATGGAATCAGGGAAAAAAATAAATGCTTACCATAAGGCAAAGTGCATGAAAATATTGATGAGGTGTCTGAAATGTTGATCACCCTTCTGGTTATTTCCTTTAACGCCAGAAGTCATACATGAAACGTGACTGATTGGCCGAGATTTGCACTTTTTCTCACCCTGATTAAGTAATTAATCATTTTTTTGATGATTTTTAGTTTTAATTTCATTTTGTGCATGGACCTTCAATCGTGGTTTTCATTTTTTTACGAAATCGTCGCCCTATTGGTCTCGGCCTGAGAGAAGTAATTTAATTGTACCTGAATGTTCTCTTAGGAGGAAACAGACTATCTTTTGTTTAATTTTGATGGGTAACTTCTGAGCAATTGCCATTGCAATTTTAAAAATAGATTTAAAATTTCATAATTTAGAGATCATGAAAATTCTGAAAAATGTAATTAGAAGGCATCAATGTGAATTGCTTCATCATTTCCAAGTAAAACACTTACGTCGGGTAAATAATCAGAATGCATTGCATAATGACCTCCAGGCATGTAACCGAGAAATTGCCACATTTCGCCAACTTGAAGATGAAACTCTGATATATCTTCTATGCGTTTATACAAATTGGAAAACTCAGGAGATTGATTAGGCATGAATCCAGTTTCGCTTATTCGATAATTGAACGCCTTTTCGCTTTGTCCACTTCTTGCCACTACCGTTGCTACATTCAACTGCACACAAAAAACATGTACAAGTAAAAAATAAATAAGGTCATAAAAAAGTCACTGATAAGATTCAACTTGCGTTCTGAGCAGCCCAGGCTTTCATTTTCTCAATTTCCGAATCGTATAAGACTTCTCTATAGAGCAGAATTTTCGGATCGTTGTATAGTTCCTCTTCCTTGAGTGGAGCTATTTTCAGAAATGCTGAGCCATCGTGTTTATATCTGCATTTGAGATTGAGTTGAGCTACAGCAGATTTAGCATCATACTCTCCTCGACAGAGACGATGGGTTTCTATGCTGGAAAGGCCGTATGAGTTGAGCTGAAAATGGTACTTGTGTGTTAATTTTTTAATAATTACTATTGGTTACTGTTACTGTTACTGAACTTCGAATGTTGATCCTACCTTTCCTAGTTGTAAGCTTAAATCAAGTACAGCATCTGTGGCAGGTATATTGTGAGGATCATCTTTCAAGTAGTTAGATGCAGCAATGAATGCATCATACACATAGTCTGTTAAATGAAAATTATTGTTTACAAAGCGAGTCATACATTAATGGTGCTAACTTGATTGCTTGCCAATGAATATGTAGGTAGTAGGTACCTACCTAAAAATATGTAAGAGGGATATAATAATTTGTTGACTTTTTTACGATGTTCTTCATCATCTGCTGATAAAGACAAATACGCTTTTAACCAGTCTGAAGCGTCAGCGTGTTCATTTAATTCGAAACACGTTTTTCCTATGAAGTAACATGAATCCAAAGGTAACGACGTATTTAATTGAAGACCCATGAATGTTCCATTCATAATTTGCTGTGGTTCCAAGCTGTAAAAATACTGAAAATTGATTAACGATTGGACGACTTGTTTGAGATGTTGTGCAGTAGGAGGTTGAATGTCATCAGGCATCATGGTATCTGGAGAATGATCATATTATGATGAAAGGATTATCAAATGAGTTTTTTCTGATAGGAAAAAGTGTCTGAGTGGTAAACCTACCACCGAAGCTGTTTTTCATCATAGTTTTCTCAAATTGATCCAGATTCATTGTAAGCTTCTTGAACAAGTGAAATATATTTTGAGGTATTGCGAGATATTCGCTTTCTTTGTTGAAATACGATAGCTGCCACTTTTTCCAAACGTTCAAATTTCTGTACAGGTGACAAATGGTATTGTTACTTGTGTTTGTAGTTTAATTTGAGGAGTATTTTTTAATGAATTGATGATCAATGTTTTTTCTTACACTTTCAACATCGTCAATCGTTTTCGTTCTTGGAAAATGTAGTTTCTTATTTTTGATATCATAGCTGATTCTACTTCTAAAAAATGATCGACATCGATTACTCTGGAGTGACCAGAAAATGTAGTTTCTGACTTGCATGTCAACCATGCAATGGTCAAGATGAAACTCCAGAACAGTTGTTGTATCCAAGACCTATAGAAGTTATTTTAATTAGTGAATTATAGTGATGTGTTTTACTACTTTCAATTGTGATGTTGAACAAAACAAGTTGTAATTAAATTTATGGAGTCTGACTCTGAAATGCTCTAGACATAAATTTATTTTCTTGTTTTGCTTATGTAGGTACAAATTCTAAAATTAATGTCGATGAGACACTTTGGAAACTTGATCAATCATAGCTGCTTCTTCAATTTTTAAATTGAACTAAAATTGAAAAAAAAAATGGTTTGTGTCCCTGTCATGTGATGCTATGGCATTCAATCGCTCTAATACATTTGAAGAAGCTTGAAAATCAATCAACACCGAAATATCTCATCGCTTTGCCCCTTCAATTTTTGGGTCAACAAACCAATTTACACTTCTGCAGTTGATGTTGCTGTAATGATTGCTGGATGAATTATTATTATTAAACACCTTCCCTATTGAGTTGTTGATTTCGTGGCAATTTGAAAGCTTCCTTTAAATGGAATTATGGAAAATTTAATTTAGCTTGTGTTTTGTACTTACATGTCGATCTTCTGATTGATTTGATGGTGCCTATTTATTTTTAAATAAAATACATATCTCAAAAACAAAAGTACATATAGAGAAAATTTTTCGTGAAAAAATTCCACGCGACTGCGAATTTTCATTCGAAATTACACATCGTGATGTTCTTTTTCATTTTGACGTTATTATATTTATGTAACAAATGTTCGTTGTGTACTCGCAGAGTTTCAGAATAAGAATCTATTTTAAAACATTATCACTCGCATTTTTATGCATACAATTTTTATTATACGTTTTGTTGAAACCAGATTTCGTACGTATTTGCTAACTAGGTAGGTACTACATAATATAGTTGAGTTCTGCAGTACTTAATCGAGATCTCAATTATTGATGCTGATTTTAAATCTTTAAATGCTAACTTGAGACGTTAATGCTGAAAATACACATAAATTCTTATTATTTTGGAACAAAAAACAAAGTCTTGCATTCTGAAATCAAAAATACTTACTCCATTTATAACCTGCCAACACCGAACAGCTTGAATATCTTGGTAGGTCCTCTGAATGATTCGGAGCTTTTTCGTACCATACTAATGCATCCCCCTTTTCAGCCTTTACCGTAATGTTCAATCGAGGAAAAGTGATCGAGCCTCCTTGAATAACATTACTCATCTGTAAAATTAAAATGTGCATTTTTGGTCAATCAAAAATTAGCAGTGGATAAAATGACTCATTGTTTCCTCTATATAAATTGAATACCTACGTGAAATATAATTGTGCTAGTTATTCGTTCGTCTGAATTTTCAAATTTCTCTTCCTAAAAAAATAATTCACATAAAACAAGTGCATGGGGGATGAATAGTGTTTTATAATTTTTTATATCTTTACCTCGGTATAAAATCCACCTGGCATATACTTGTGTAACCGGTATGCAGTTTTTGAACTGACTGGAAAACCAGTCATATCTTCAATCCTGTGAGATATTCTTCTGATGTTATCGTTTGCATCATTTTCGAAATATGCAACTTTGACTGCATCGTGATGGTGGGATGAACTTTCTTTAGTCGTAATTTCTTGAAACTGCATCGAAAAATTAAATTTGTTATACAAAAACTGATATTGTCCTGAGAGGTTTTGTTCTTGTGATTTTCGGAGCAGGAGTTTGAATGCCCGATTCTAAATCGATTGTTTTTAATAAAAAATTTGATTTTTTTCTTGAGCTTTTTACAGTACAAAGAATAAGTTTTTTTTTAGAGAAACTTGGGGTCTTAACAATTTCGAAGACAAACTACAACATGAAATTCCTCGCTTTTGAAGTGTGACGAGGGTTTCTTTGGAGGATTTTTTCTTGACCTAATATCTGTATTTGGGGCAATTTTGAAAATTACCAGTTTATTTGAGAGGAAGTTAAGTTGACTTGTGATTGGGGGGGGGGGATTAGGGCGCCAAAAAAATGCATAGTTAATGGTTATGGAACTATGTTTCTGAAAGTGCTTATTATGAATTTTAAAAAAATTGACCATAAAATCAAAAAATAAGCCCACCAGAACGAGCTCCAGCTTATGAAAAAACAATTTATTGGAACCAAAAACGTTGAAAAATACAATTTAGGGGTAGAAACCTAGATATTTGAAAGGGATTTTTCTCGATTTTGCAACTTTTCACCTTCAAAATGAAAACTGGACTTTCAAAGAAGGGTTGGGGCTCAAAATTTCGAATATTGCGGCATGGTTGTTGAAAATACAGCCCTTCTGGAGAATTCAGATTCGATTTTGGGGTCCAACTGGTTCAGAATCAGAATCTGTGCCTTTCAAAATGACGTAATTTATTCAACACCCAAATCACTTTTTTTGATGGTTTGAAAACTCTTTCATATCTCACGCTCCCCTTTTCCTTTTCTTCAGGAAAAATGTGGTTTTTTCATTATTATTTTGTTCAATTTATTATTATTTTGTTCAATTTATTATTATTTTGTTCAATTATTACTCTCAAGTTTTTACTTACTTTATCCT
Source organism: Planococcus citri (assembly GCF_950023065.1). Taxonomy (NCBI): domain Eukaryota; kingdom Metazoa; phylum Arthropoda; class Insecta; order Hemiptera; family Pseudococcidae; genus Planococcus; species Planococcus citri. Next base: position 55,997,027 of record NC_088677.1, on the reverse strand, counting down.
TCGCCTCTTTTTTCAATGAATCGATTTCGGAATCGTATAGAACGTCTCGAAATAGAATCAACGGTGGTTCAAATGAAAGTAATTCTCCTTTCAGTGGAGCTATTTCCAAAAAATGGGTTTCTTCCTTTTCGTACCAACATCTTAGATCATTAATACGCGATAATTCTTCTTGAGTGGTCAATTTTTTGCACAAATCTTCAATATGCCGTGAAATCTCCCATTTTTTGATCATCTAAAAGTATAAAAATGATGGGGATGGGGAAAAGTTTGCAAAACAAGCTTTTAGAAATATAAGCTTGGCAATGCTTGGAAAAGTATGTATCAATTATATAGACACTGGACCTGGTCCAGTGTCTATAATCAATTATGAAAAAATTCCAATCAGTTAGGAGAGGTCGTACCATATCATTTTAACCCAACTAGACATTTATGAGTAATTTTTCATGGCATGTTTCTTTTTTAAGTGATTTCACTTTCAGTTGTCTGTATTTTAATAATATTTTCATTTCAAGTTCAATTGCTATTTTTTTCAAGAATTTAGGTTAATACATGAAAAAATGTGCTTATATTAGAATGTACAATTAATGACGTGCGTTCCTAATTTGAATTTTTTTTCAGTCTTACACTTTCTTCTAGTTTTTCTGGATGTCTAAGATGAATGACATCTTGTAATGCTTTCGCTTTCTGGTCGTTGGGATTTTTCTCCATATATGATGTAATTGATTTTAAAGCTAAATCGTCGTTCCCTATATGTGTCGGAAAAAAATTAAGGCGATTTGAGAACACGAATGAAATAATTCGCCGTGTAAAATATTCGTTATCGCGTCATAAAATTATAATCACCTGCTATATAAGAAGTGTACGAAATGTAGTATAAAAGTTTCGACAATTGTTGGGCATTATCGATACCTTCTTTTGAATATTTTTCCATGGCTACTAATGACCATTGCAGAGCCAGTTTATAGTGAATGGTTTCAAAACATCTTTCAGCCATCATTAGACATTCTTCATCTAGGTATTTAAAAAAATTGTCATCCGTCTAGGTATTATAATTTTCGTAAATCTGAATCCATGGACGTCTCGTAACTTACAGTTGAGTGAGGTGTTGGTCGATACCCCTTTGAGTATCCCTTGAGCAAATGAATCAGCTGTCATGTAGTATATATTTTGAAGATTGATTATCGAATCCATTATTCCAATCATATCCTCGTCGCTGGCCCAAGTCGTATTGCTGTTTTTCATTTGGGAAATATAATCTACAATGTCGAAAAATTATTGTTCAAAAAAAAATTGTTTTGAAAAAAATTTGCTCTTTGTTTTTAATATTTTTATGGAGGTGTAGGTACCTGAGGCGGTATTATTCTTGGTTTCTGTTAGCCAATTTTCCCAACGATTTTTGAGTTTACTTATATAATTGAACTGGCTTATGTGATTGGATAAATGAGATTCGATATCATCTTTGTAGCTATTGTGCTCCTCGATCCATTCGTCCAACGTGCTTAAAAATAAATACGTGTATTTTTCGTGTTACCTATCATAGGTTTGTAAATATTACTCGTACGTGATGTGCGTTCTATTGACTTGAAATATTGTACAGGGTGTTCCAGAATAACCTTTCACATTTTGGTAACCACTGATCTGTGTTCAAGTGGAGCTAGGGGAATGGTAAAGGCGGTTCTAGGTAGCCAAAGCATGCCGAATTATGTTTCAAAAGTTATTTTTTGCCCTGGAGAAGTAGATGGCTGTACAGTATACTTTTACTGTGAAGGTCTTTTTTAAAAATAAAGACTCCTGGACCCCTTTACTCTTTACTCATCAGTAACAAAGCTCATTTTTATCTAAACAGTGAAGTGAATATACAGAATGTGCGCTTCAAGTGTACAGAGAATCAGTTGTTACTACTCGAGAAACCTCTACACTCCGTCAAGTTGACTGTTTGGTTGGGCGTGGCTAAAGTTGGTGTAGTGGGACCATGTGTGTTTAATGAAACAGTAACGGTGAGGGGTAAGGCAAAATGTTGAACAAGTTTGTTGTTCCTGAACTGAAAGGCAGACGATAATATAGGGCCACTTGTACCACAAACAGTTAAACTACAGTCAAGAGTTGAACCAAGTTCAGTAGGAAAAGTGTGTTGTACCAATCTCGTTCAACTCTTGAACTGTAGTTAAATTTAACTCGCCAATTTCGGCCGGTTAAACTACAGTTAACTGAACTTCAGAACCCAACACTGATAAACTTCGTAAACATACGCTGTTATCAACGTGCATGGCGATTATTGATTATTAATTTTTGAGTTTTAAGTAATAAATAAAAAATCTCTAATGTCGATGTACTCAGATGATGATGAAAATCTTACATCAGACGAAGATTTTCAAGAGTTGGTTTACAAGATTGCGTTTCCGCGCCGAAAAAAAAAATTTAGACATCGAATAGATCATTTTGTAGAATGGAATGAACAAGAATTTTTAGATCGATTTCGTCTCTCGAAATCAACCGTTATGTATTTAGTTGAAAAACTAAAATCTAAAATCAGTTCACGAACTACCAGGTAAATTACATACAACAAATATACCATTCAAATGTAACCTTATATGAGGATTTTTTTGTGTACTTTGAGCCATGCCGGAAACCTGATTCGCCATTCATCCAGCAAGCAATAATAATTATTTCCATTACGCAGTGCCAGGATTCCTCTACTCCCTATTATAAAAGGTACTCCATCAACAGAACACCGCAGTTCCGATTATTTTTCATTAAAAAATGACACACAAAATTCACTTCATCACTTCCAATGTTTATTAAATTTTTCATCATCTCCGCTGGGCAATTTCAGTAATTTGTACGATCACTTTCAATAGTTCAATATTATGCATATTATTTGAGCTCTGAAAGCTCCGGCATTGTACTCTTCACAGCAAAACACATGATTCCAGTTTGCAGTTTCTTCAGACAGATCTTTCTGATGTTTGTACGAGTAATACTGCTATGCAATATCAATCAAATGTGACATGTTGCACGTTTAAAATATATTTTGATTCTCAAAGAACAGATGAAACTCAACTTTGGCTTCCGTATTCCAGTTTGCTCACCTGACACAGTGTAATAGAAATAATCTTTCGGAATATCTGTTTATTTGAAGTGATTAGTGAATAATTACTAATTATAAAAATGATACTTACTAGAAATTATCAGTACAGCTGCAGCATCTACGCATAACTTTGGCGATCAACTTTTCAATTGGGTTTGCAGCCTTCTAATGTAATCACAATTCATGGCCTGATATGATTATTTGCGTTGAAGAATTAAAATTAAGAACAATAAAATGCAAAAAAGGTTACAGCAGCGGAGAAATGATCATTACTTTTGGCACTTTATAATACTTTTACACAGAAACATGCATGTGTTTAGTTCACTATTCACGATGCTCAGGATGTTTACTTTGATGATTACTGATATGCCCATGCTAGCACTCAAAAATGGCACATCCACCGTACCCAAAGAAAAACTTGCTCACAAACGGCTACCTTCACTTACTTCTCATAAGTGGGGTACTTTAATAATAATTATGATGCATTTTTCAGAAATAATGCACTCACTGCACGCGAAAAAGTACTGTTAACGCTACGATATTACGCTACAGGCTCAATGATAAAAGTAGCTGCAGATTTTGTTGGCGTACACGAGTCTACTGCCAGCCGCGTTATCCGACTCGTCTCCTACTATTTGGCGCGTCTGAGACCAGAATTTATCGAGTACCCAACCTCTGAAGAAGAACTAAGTGAAATACGGCAAGGATTTTTCAATATTGCACAGTTCCCTCGGTGTATTGGCGCAGTCGACTGCACTCACGTAAAAATACTATCTCCTGGTGGCCAGGATGCTGAAATTTTTCGCAACAGAAAACGTTTCTTTTCATATAACGTTCAAGCTGTATGCGATTCTAACCTGCGATTTCTAAACGTTGTCTGTCGATGGCCTGGTAGTTCACATGATTCTACAATATTTAATAATTCATCTATAAAGTATAAATTTGAAGATGGAGAATTCGGAAATGACTTGTTGGTGGGTGATGGAGGATATGGTGTTCGGAATTACCTCATTACTCCACTTCGAAATCCCATCACTGCCGCTGAAAAAAAATTCAATTTCGCACAAATTCGAACCAGAAACCCCATAGAACGCACTTTTGGGGTATGGAAACGACGTTTTCCGATTTTAGCGGTGGGTATCAATTTAGAAGTGACCTCTGTTGAAATGGTGGTTACAGCTACTGCTGTATTGCATAACATTGCAAGATTTTTCGGTGATGCAATGCCTGCAGTGGAGCGTGGGATTGAAAGGTTGGTGGATTTAACGGAGTTTGATGCCGAAGAATTTGCTGTGCCACCAATTAATGTAAATCAGATCCAAAGAGATACCTTAATCAATTACTTCGATGCACTATAATTAAAAATAAAATTCTTTATTGTTTATGAAATAATTTTGAAACGGAGTATGTAATACGAATTCAATAAAAAAAACGAAGTTCTACAAGTTCTATTCAATGCATTTCCCCATGAAATATTAGTAATAAATAATAATAAGATTTTCAGTTGTATGTTGATAAAAGGAAGAGAAAAATGAAAAATCATGTTGCAAAACTTGAATCAAAGTTCTTTTTTTATTTGTTTTTTAATCTCTTTTCCGGCATTGCAAACCATCTTCTTATAGAATGAACTGTTTCAGAGTGTTCTAATTTTTCAAAATAATTTCACCCATCTACGTTAGTAATAGAAAAACTTGACCAACTTGAGAAATATGAACAAAAAACGCATTTATTTCTAGAAAAAAAATGAGACCAATACTTCTCAAATGACTCAAATTAATAATTAAAAATGAAACAACGAACACAATCGTGCTGCCGCAGCAGTGAAATCACATCAATTGAAAATAAAAATAATTAACACTCTTGTTGCCACAGCAAGGAGACATCAATTAAAAATAAAAACACACTTGCTGCCACAGCAGTAAAAACACATCGATTCATAATAAAAGTAATTAAGAATTGCTTCCACCTTCCACAGCAGTAAAAACACATTGATTAAAAATAAAAATAATTAACACTTACTGCCAGAACAGTAAAAACACATCCATTCACGATGAAAATAATTAACATTCGCTGCCACCTGCCACAGCAGTAAAAATACATTGATTAAAAATAAAAATAATTAACACTTGCTGCCAGAACAGTAAAAACACATCCATTCATAATGAGAATAATTAACATTCGCTGCCAACTGCCACTGCAGTAAAAACAGATCGATTAAAAAAAAAAACAATGAACATTCGGACATTCCCTAAAATCAAAAAATTTCATTAAAATTATACAGACTCTTTATCCAGCTGCTTTTGCAGTATTTTCATTTTCAGGTGATGCTCATCGAGCATCAACCTGATCCTGAGCTCAATCTCCTCTTCCTCTTTGGAAAGTATACGTTCATGTTTATCTTTTTTCTGTTGTAATTCTAAACAATGTTTCTCTTGGAACGACTTCTTCTGCAGTTCAATCAACGTCCGTTTTTCCCCGGCCCATTTAGAGAGCTGGTCTTCGTATATACGGCGGCGTTTTGTGAATTCCGATTCTGCAACACAGTAGGATACACTCAGCATTAGTGACAAATGACTAAGTACATACATAAATTTTTGAATCAATTCCTGTAATAATTATCTACTTACGTTTTGATGAGTTTTCTTGAGTACCTGCATTTGATTCTTTTTGCTTGTTTTTGTTTGCTTGACGTTTTCTATTCCATTCTTCATCTAACAATAACAATTACGATTCACATTATTTTAAAAGGTAATAATTTGTAAAAGGAAACGAATTTTTTAAGTGTAGTATTGAAATGAATCATCAAACAAAATATGTATTCAAAATTAGTACTTACATTCCGATTGAGAGATATCAGTATCCTTATTCGATGTTTTTGGCAGAGCACTTGAGTTTTGAGAATTCTGTACTGTATTTGCTGCATTCGGTGCTGTTATATTTTTGGACCTCAGTGGTTCACTTCTTATGATTAATTTCCGAGCCCTAATAGCTTCAAAATCGGGATCATCGGATGTATTTGCTGTATTCGGTGCTGTTACATTTTTGGACCTCAGTTGTTCATTTCTTAAGAGTAATTGCCGAGCCCTAATAGCTTCGAATTCGGCATCATCGGATCCTGTGCCTGTAATTTGATAAAATGATTAAAAATGATAATGTAGACAGAAAATCAGAATATTACAGGTAACCAATTCTTGCAGCTGAAGGAGTAGGTTGAACTATAGATAAATTGCATACGAACCTACGTTATCTGTATTCTGAGTATGTACTTCTACTTCCTCAACGTCATCAATTACTTGCTCAGCATATCCGTTAGCATGATTGTTGTTATAATCAATTTCCGTTTCTTGAATATACGAGTCTAAAATTACAGGATGAAACGCTGACGTTTGTTCTAGAAAACATAAATGAAATGAAAAATGTACATCTTTCTTCATTTAAGCAAACATCACATCATTGAATTGAATATCACAAGGTAGGTGTGTTGATTTTAAATTACATACCATTATCACAATCAAAATGTGAATCCTCTCCAGTCATTCTGGGACCTAACATTTCGGCTATGTCGTGCTCAGTTTCTGTGAATTTTACAGCCAACGGCGGTCCTCCTCCGGTTCCAGCTACGTGACGTTTTTCCTCCGCATATTTCTGTTTTGCTCGTTTTTTAATGTTTTCGTACTTGTTTTTCAAAGTGGAAACATCGCGAAATTCTCCCAACGCCAGCTGATTGAATTCAGCCTCAATTTTCTTCCAGGTTGCTTTTTTTAAACTGTTTTGAAAACATGATTCAAATAATTAACTACCCAAATCAAATGTATAAAAGATGAGAACATGATGATGAAAATGAAACTGTACTGTACTTACTTATTATTATTTGATCCGGTACTTTTATTTTCAATAATCGGTTTGTACCTTTTCAGTACTCGAATCAAGGTGTTCTCCTCTGCAGTTGAGAAATTTGTAGCTCTTTTCATTTTCCCTTTAATATTCTCCATTTTTCAAAAAAATTCACAGTTTTTAACACGACGAAAATTAATAAAACGCCAAGGTTTCAATTAAAAATAATAAAATATGCTGCAACCGGCAACCATCGACTGTTTACTTTACGAATTCAAGTTGCAACTCGAATACAATCATCAAAACCACAGAAATAGCTCACGGAAACACTAGTCACGTATTCCATCACGCAGTCATGCGTACCTAAACGTAGATCACCAAACGGAAGAATGGTACAACACAACGGTGAGTTGAACTAGGATCAAAGATGAACGGAGTTCACATGAACTGCAGTTAACTTCAGAATTGTACAAGTGGCCCATAGAGTTACTTACTTGGTTTCAACATGTTGGAGCTACCTATCATTCAGAGACCATCACAATATGTTTAGCGCGTGAGCACTTTGGTCATTGAATAATTTTGTTGAACACAGAAATTTAAAGGCCACCTCGATCCCCTGATTTTTCCGCCTATGATTTTTTTTATGGAGTTACCTCAAGTCAAAAGTGTATCAGGATGAATCTAGGACTCTAAAACATCTTCTAGGTAATATTAATCGTGAGTCGAGACTGATTGGAAGAGAAGTGTTCAATAATTCGAAAAAATGTTTGGTTGAATGTGTCAAAAATGATGGAAAATATCTCGATGGAAAAATTTCTAAAACTTAATTTTTAATGGAAACTCAAATATACGGTCTAAAAACGGCATGTTTCTACTTCATTTTGGTTGTAAAAGAATTTTTGTAAACATTTTTCTCTCAGAGTAATAAGAAAAACAAATGTGAAAGGTTATTCTGGAACACCCTGTACCTACTTTTTCATGGTCTCGAGGCGAATTTCTTCAGTACTGATGTATTTTTCCAATGTTGCGATGACATGATCGGCTGAGTTGAATAAGGCTTTGGTTTTCAAAGGAGATGTGAATATTATATTATCTGCTTCGAGTCTCGAAAAATACGCGAAAACAAAGAACAAATATAAGTACCGGTTAATCATTTTTACCACGAATGACTGTGATTACGTTGGCAACGTTGTCGTTGTAGGTTTAATCGCGGTTCCTTTACCTTGAAATGGACATAATATTAAGAAAGTTTCTAATAAGGTTACCGACGTTTGATAAAAGTATATTTACCTTGAAATATTGCACGAGAATTTAAATGGTTCAAGTCCCGGGAAATGATATCAATTTATAATGTTTTCTCGACATTTGAATTTTAAAAAATTAGGAAATTCAATTTTTTTTAAAGTTTAATTTTACAAGTACATACATATGCTGCTCTTATCTCATGAAACTATTTTTTTAAATTTTATTTTAGTGAAAAGTAAAGTAGTGAAGGTAGAAAAATGTTGGTAAAAAAAAACTTTCCTCTGTAGGCTCAATTTTTTTGAGAATTATGTAAATTTCAAGGTTTGTTTTTTTCATTTTATTCGAAAAAGCCTAAATTATATTTCACGAATACTTTTTGGGATGCCCAAATTGCTTAGTCAAAAATTAAATACCAAAAATTAATACCTAAAGATTGATTATCAGGCCGAATTTAGATAGGTAGGTAGACACTGAATTTCATTTTTAATTTGTTACAAATTTTTAAAAATTTCAATAGAATTGAGAAACGATGAATCCAATTCTGGCTTGTTCAGATCAAAATTCTCTTTGGATTAAATCTGTTCAATCCTGATCAAAGCCAACAGGAGGAGACTTGATTGGATTTAACCAGATCTAAATAAGTACCTAGGTAGATCAAATCCGATCATTCATCGGATCCAATTATTTAGACTTAACTAGATCGAATCAGATCAGAGTTTTGGTCGGATTAGATCAGACCTGATCAGATCCAATCATTTTCTCCTTGAATGATTCAAGGTAGAGTTTATATAAAGATACGCGAAAAGTTGAGCACGACTTTCCGTTCACTCAAAGCTTCATTGGCCACGAAAAATGCAGGTCTTTTTTTAAATAAATGTTTTATTTAGGCTACAAATGACAATAAAATTTTTTGTTCAAATCATTTTCCAGTTTCTGTGTAAATCTTGCCGTTTTTCTGATCGCGATTTCTTCAAAACATTAATATGAGTTCTCTTTTTTCTGCTTTGATGTTGAATTTAATTTAGTTCCACGTCTGGTTTTTGGATCATATTCATAGATCTTTCGAAGACATGTCTGGTTATGTGAACGCATCCATTGTGTAAAACCTATCGACAAATTGACAATTTTTTTCTTTTAAAAATACCTATCATGTTTTTTGGAGTTTATTCGATTTAGTAACTCATGAAATGCATTTCGACGGTTTGTAAATTTTGGTAATTTTATCGTACCCCATTTCAGACCTATAATGACTGGGCATGCGCTATGATTCATCAGAAAATTTTTCGAGCCATCAGGATGAACATTGTGCCAGACCAACCCAAGTCCTTTCGTAGGTTTTACTGATACACCTATGCGAGGAAATACAGTTTCTCCTCCCAAAGTAACTTCGTTTAGCTGCAAAAATAAAATGGATGTTTGTTTGTAGGATGATTACTAGGTCTCTAATACAGTGTTTGACTGCATAACTTACATAGAATAGCATCGTACTCATACGATTGCCGCTGGTTTTAACGCTGCTGACTTTCTGAAAGGGAAACATACTCGTATAATGACTTGAATTCATTGTTTTAATTTTTACATCAGTTTATATGTTGCTTTAATCTAATTTCACTCTGCCTCTGTCGTCCCACGGGAAAATGCTTGGATCTGATCAGGTTTGATAAGCTATGGTTATAGATATGCCACTCAAGTCTCCTCTAGAGGATTTGACCAGTTCTGAACAAATCTTTGGATCCAGCTATTGTGCGGATTTGATCAGGTCTGGTTACGTCCAACCAGGTCTCCTCTAGTATATTGATCAAGTCTGAGCAGATCTAATCCGATCAAAATTGATCAGATCTAATCGTTTTCCCCCGGGATATTCATTCTTTGATTTATTCTCTCTGCTATGGTTATCTATGTACTTTGAGATACATACTCCAGATAAATAATCGCTATGCAGCAAGTAGAATCCGCCAGGTGCATAATTTATTACTTGCCACCTTTCACTGGAGCTTATCGATAAGTCAGAAATATCTTCCATTCTTTTAGTCAACTGAGGTAAACTTGAGAATTTATTATTTAGAAATGCTGATTCGCTTATTCGATAAGCAAATCCTCTCGTTGCTGTGCCATTACTCTTAGCACCAACCAGTAAAGCTACTTGCATCTGTAATTGCATACTTATTGTAAATTACTGATGTGTATTGTGCATGGATGATGTACATATTATATAAGTAGGTAAGCAATAAAAGAGAAGAGAAACTGTACCTATAGTTTCTCAAGCTCACCTTTTTCGTAGCTTCAGCTTTCAAAGTTTCAATTTCAGAATCATAAAGTACCTCGTGGTACAGTAATACCTTCGGGTAATGAGAGACTTCTTCTTCTTTCAATGGAGCTAGTTTGAGAAAAGCAGAATTCTCACGATTGTATTTGCATTTAAGCGACGAATGATTCGGATTCGGAGGATTTTCTCGGCACATTCGTTGGGCTTCTAAAGTTGAAATATCTTCGTCATCGAGCTTGAACACGACAAAAAAATATAAAAGGAATTTATTGTAGCATATGGAAATTAGCGATGGGAAAATTAATCCTTACCTCATCCAATTGGGAACCTATCTCTGAATATGCGTCTAATGCAATGGAATCGTAAATTTCGTGTTCTACGTAGGCGTTTATGTGATCGAAAGCATTTCTTGTTTGATCTGTAGAAACTCTCGAAAATTACCTCCTTACTTGATTGTGAAATCAATAAGTGAATAGGTGAGAAAAGGTAGATATGTGATTACTTAAGAAAATGTAAGAAGGATATATTAGTTCGTGAATTGTGAGATTAAATTCGTGATCAGATGATAACGACAGGCATGTCTCTAACCAGTCAGTGGCACACTGATGATTGTTATACTTGGAACATGTTTTCCCAATGAAATAACACGTGTGCAGAGACACAGATGTATCCAATTGGAGATCCAATATCGTTCCATTCACGATGTCTTCAGGTTTCAAGTCAGATTTGTATTGGAGATCAACAAATGACAAAATGACTCTTTCAAGATCTTTTTCAGTTGGTTGTTTGATTTCATACAGAACGCTGGCATCTGGAAATTAACTGTCATCTGAATTCAAGTACAAAACCCAAGTCGTTTTTCCGCGCAGGATGGGAATTCTAAAAACATACCGTTGGAACTGTTTTTAATCACGAGCTTCTCAGATTGGCGTAGATCCGAAGTGAACCTTTTAAATAAGTGGAATAAATTTTGAGGAATCGCGATGTACTCAGATTCTTGATCGATAGTGTAACTTCGCCACTTCTTCCAGTCTTGTAGATGTCTAAATATCGTGAAGTGAATATGGGTTACCAATTGCAAATATTGCCAGCATTTCACTTACTCACATTTGCAATTCATCTAGACGCTTTTGCTCTTGCATCAAGTAGTCCTGTGTCTTCGATATCATATTTGCCTCCATTTGCAGAAAGTCTTCTATATCTGGATTATGTAACTTGGATAGTTGAATTGAGCTCATCAAGAGCACAAAATAGTAAATTTGTTTCGAGTGGAGGGCCATTGTGAAATGATCGAATTATTTAAGCAGTTTTTATACACCTGACATACGAGTATGTACTTACATTTTGTCTCTGAACTTATTCGTTTCGGTGCATAGTTGTGAAATAGCACAAAACAAAAGTGAATATTGTTTCAGTGATAAGTCTTGGCGATGGATAACGTTATTCATAACCTCATTTTACGTCATTATCGCGCTACACATGCTTGAAAAAGAAAAGTATAGGTACTAAGTATAGGTAGTTGGAAAACGGGACAGAGGACGCAAAGAACCAACGATTCAAAACAGACAAGTTGAAGTGTAGTTTATTATATTATGTACGATAAGCACCATGATTTATAAATTTTGTTTTGTTACCTATTTAATGGAGTTGTATTATATTCCTGTGGTGACATATTAGATTTCTCAAAACGGATAAATACGTCTTTTGTCCTTGAAATACGAGTAGACTTGTTCAATTTTAAGAAAATTTGAAAATGTAGAATCAATATCATTTTCTAAAATTTATGCTTTCGATTCTGGGAAGTTGATATTAGTTTCAAGGCCAATTATTATGATTCTTATTAAATAATCGTAGGTATATGTTTCAAAAATACATTTTTGATTTTTCGAAAATTTCTCCAAAAATCAACTCGAGTGGCTGAAATTGTGGATATGGGAGCTTAAGATTATGTTTTTTCCTATAATCGATTTGTTGCTTAGTGTTAGAGGTGCAACCTCTTGAAGCGGGTAGCGTTTAAAACCAGTGGTAGTGACAAACACTGTTTAAAATCAGTGGTAGTGACAGACACTGTTTAAAACCAGTGGTAGTGACAAACACTGTTTAAAATCAGTGTTAGTGACAGACACTGTTTGAAACCAGTGGTATTGACATACACTGTTTAAAACCAGTGGTAGTGATAGACACTGTTTTTAAAACAGTGAGTGTTTGTGACAGAGTTTGTGTAAAACCAGTGTTTGTGACAGACACTTTCAAAACCAGTGGTAGTGACAGACACTGTTTAAAAACAGTGGTAGTGACAGACACTGTTTAATACCAGTCATAGTGACAGACACTGTATAAAACCAGTGGTAGAGACAGACACTGTATAAAACAAGTGGTAGTGACAGACACTGTTTAAAACCAGTGAGTGTTTGTGACAGAGTTTGTGTAAAACCAGTGTTTGTGACAGAGACTTTCAAAACCAGTGGTAGTGACAGACAGGTTCACATTTCATGAAAACGAAGTTCATTAACTGAAACAAATTTAAAATATTTTATATTTGTTTTTCTGAAAATCGGTACGATTTTTTTGAAAATTCCTTAGCACTTAGCAGTCGCATTTCTTTCATCTATTGAATTACGTAAGGACCTCAGCGCGTTTTCTTGTAAAATAGTCGGATGATATTCGTATGTTTTGCGAATGCATTTCTGATTTAACGATCGCATCCATTGAGTAAAACCTGAATCAACAAAAGTTCAAGAATTGGTGAGTGTCGACTGTAATTTCATCATTAAGGATTTATGAGGTGAGACGCTGAAAGCCCAATAATGTGCAAGGAGACACTGAAATAGCAATGAGTGAGCTCAGCATATAGTCGGGGGAAAGATCATGCAAAAATTTATCACCTGTCAAAATTTCAAGTGCTAAAAAGTGCCTTTTTCGATTTATTGGTGAATTTTGAAAAAATCAAAATTTTACCAAATCGACCAAGAAAGCTGAAATTTGGGATATACTCTATTTTCGACCTGCTAAATCGATTGGAAATTGTTTCAACCCATTTTGAGCAGTTCTGGAGCCTCCAGCAGGTTTTTGAAACTTGAAATTTCCAAAAATTTCATCAAATGGAAATGAAAAGCCGAAATTCATTCTGCAAACTGATTTCAGTACGCTACGAAGTCGACTGCAAGTGGATTTCAAGTCTTTTTGGAGCCTGCAGCGACTTTTTGAAAGGTTGTATGGTGTTTTTTGGAGAATTGAAATTTCCAAAAAGTAGCTTAAAGCTTCAAAACCATTTGGAACCACCATGCAGTCGACTTCATATCGTATTGGAATTAGTTTGCGAAGTAAATTTCAGCTTGCCAACTCCATATTTTGATAAAATGTTGTGGGAATTTCAAGTTTCAAAAATCTGATGGAGACTCCAGTAATTTTCAAAAAGTCGCTGGAGGCTCCAAAATGACTTGATCCCACCCGAAGACGTCTTCAGAGGGTGTTAAAATTGGAGTGCAGAGTAAATTTCGGCTTTCCATCTCCATATTTGATGAAATTGTGGGAGATTTCAAGTTTCAAAAATCTACTGAAGGCTCCAGTAATTTTCAAAAAGTCGCCGGAGACTTCAAAACGACTTGAAATCCACCTGCAGTTGACTTCGTAGCGTATTGAAATTAGTTTGCAGAATGAATTTCGGCTTTTCAACTTCATTTGATGAGATTCTGTAGGAATTTCGAGTTTCAAAAATCTGCTGGAGGCTCCAGAACTACTCAAAACGGCTTGAAACCGTTTCCAATCGATTTGGTTGGTCGAAAATAGGGTATATCCCAAATTTCGGCTTTCTTGGTCGATTTGGTAAAATTTTGATTTTTTTCCCTCAATTTTGGCCTGAATTTTATTTTTAAAAACTCACCAAAAATCGAAAAAGGCACTTTAGCCCTTTGAAATTTTGACATATGATAAATTTTTGCCAGATTTTTCAATCTACCTTTGAACGGTTTTAAAAATCTCGTGCAAGTCCTATGTTGGAACGCAAAATCTGCAATTTCGGGACCTGTTCATCAAAATCACCGCCATTTTGTTGGTAGGTCCACTTTTTTTTTTGAGGACAAGAGCTAGAAATGTAGCTTAGGACTCCCCCTTTAAGAAAAAAGTTGTCTCGAAGCATCGACCGGGTGAAGGGGGTGTGCGCAATAGATCCTTATGCGAGCCCCCCAACAGAAGACGATGCAAGAAATTTGCTTTTTCAAAAAAACAGCAATTCGCAGAGTTTTACCATTCGAGAAAATCGATTTTGGGAGGATTTTGAAAAATTCAGGGCCAAAATGTCTACTACTAGGTCAATTTGACCTAGTGATTTACCTAGCGATGACACCAGATTAACCATTGGTATTAGCTCAAACAGTTGATATAAAACACGTGGCATAATTAACAAATTGATGCTTTGTAATCTACCCCATTTTTCGCCTTTAATAACTGGGCACGCGGTGTGTTCAAGCAATTCGTTTTCTGAGCCATTTGGATGAACATTTGACCAAACGAGTCCAAGCCCTTTTGTTGGTTTAACTGATACGCCAATCCGAGGAAACACAGTTTCACCTCCTAAGGGTACATCATTAAACTGAAAAAAATCGTCAGTTTTGATAAGTAGGTGTGGGGATAGGTAAATATGTAGGTAGTAGAAATATTGAAAATCCAATCACTTACATAGAATAACATTGTACTCATACGATTTCCTTGTTCTATAACATCAGAGGAATTCTAAATGACAGATATGAAATATATGCATATTGGTTATAGCAAATCCATTTTGAGTTTTTTTTTATATAAGTATCCCTACAATATTGCATAGATGCATACCTCATGTAAATAATCAGAATGCAAGATATAAAATCCACCTGGAGCGTAATTCAGTACTTGCCACCATTCGCTAGATTTGATTGATAGGTCAGAAATATCCTCCATTCTTTGACGCAGCTGGGGTAAAAATGATTCTTGTTGATTATCTATAAAAGCTGTCTCACTTATTCGAAAACTGAATCCTTTTGAAATATCGCTACCGTCTGTACCGATTGTCTGTGACACGTGCATCTGTAGGTGCAGTGAGAGAAATATGCCACGTGTAAAAATTATAGGTAGAAAACCGAAAAAAATACGAAATAGTCGTACTTCATCTTACATGTTTTCCTCCTTCAACTTCAGCTTTAATGGTTTCAATTTCCGAATCGTAGACTATATCTCTGTATAGTAAAACTTTTGGGTGATGATAGATTTCTTCTTCTTTTAATGGAGCTATTTTTAGGAAAGCGGAGTTTTCATGATTATATCTGCATTTGAGAGTTGAAGTAATTGGATTTGTGGGCTTTTCTCGGCAGATCCGTTGAGCTTCCAGTACAAAATCAGTAGTATCGTCGAGCTTTAATTGATCAATTTATAAGTAAGTACCTATGCATCATCATGATTACGAAAAATGGAACTGATACATGCTGTGCTTACCTCCCCTAATTGGGAACTCAATTCGTAATATGCGTGCAAAGTAGCGGTATCGTAGTAATAGTAATCTAAACAGTGTGTTGCATGACGAAGGGCATCGCTTGTTTGATCTGTGAATGAAGAAAGAAAAAAGTTGGAAATTGCCAAAGATTACCTAAACAGGTATAAGAGTAGGAGAAAGTAATCACTTGCGAATATATAAGAAGGATATATCAATTTTTCAATTTTATAATCAAATTCCGCATCAGATGATAACGAATAGCATGTATTTAACCAGTCAATAGCACATTGATGATTGTTATATTCAGAACACGTCTGTCCTATGAAGTGACACGCATCCAGTGATAAAGATGCATTCAACGACATATTCATCATGGTTCCGTTCATAATATCTTCTGCTTTCAAACCGTGTTGAAGTTGAAGGTCAACTAATGACAAAACTACTCTTTTGAGGTGATCTTCAGTCGGTGGTTTGATGTCGTTTATAGCCCCAGTACCTACTTGTACAATTGGATTATCAGTATCAACTACATACCTACTTGATATCGACGAAATTAATTTTTAAATGAAAATCCCTCATTAATTTACCATTGTTCCTATCTTCAAGCATGCGCCTTGTAATTTGATCCAAATCTATTGTCAGTCTTTTAAATAACTTGAGTAAGTTTTGTGGAATCGCAATATACTGGGTTTCTTGATCGGTGTTTGAGGTCCTCCATTCTTTCCAGTTGAATAGGGTTCTGAGCAATATGGAATTGTCTATAAGCTGGCACCTGGCGCACAGATTTAGTTATAGGTAGTCTATGTATGTACTTACGTTTTCAATTGGTCTAAATGTTCTCGCTCTTGTGCCAGGTAACTGTGTATTTTTGATATCATATCAGCTTCCGTTTGTAGGAAATCTTCAATTTCGATGAATTTTAGACCTGAAGTTTGTGATTTGGTATGCTGAAGTAAGGTGATCAGCATCCAAATCCACACAATGGTTCCCAATAAGATCCTAGATCCGCGTCTTAAGATGTCCAATTTACCTAACATGTTTATCTGATGTTTGGCGTAGTTGTTTTTATGTAGGATCTCGAGTGGTTGTAAGTACATTGGCGAATGTGCGGCATATTCACTTGAAAATTGAATTAAAATTGAAAAATAGCGTTGCACGAAAAGTTAATGATAATCCAATGCAGCCAGTTTAAGCAAAGCGGTTAATGGACATCGCAAATGTGATTAACGAGAAGAATGTGACAGACGTGTAGTTCGTGGAAATCAAGTGCATTATGATGATATAAATTATGTATAATGTACCTTGTACCTATGTGAGTGCCTACATAACACGGCGATATGAAATTTTTGTGAGAATGGAAATGAAAGCACATATGTAGGTATCGAAAAAGTTCAAAAAAAAATAGATCATTTAATGACTGTAGGATGGCATCTAAGAACAGTTCATTGGAATCTGAAAATTTAGGTGCTAGACGTCATGAAATTTGATTTGTATAGAAACAGAAAAATCCAAAAATTACCTGGAGGCTCCATCATAATAACGCAAAAAAAAGTTCTGCCAGCTGATTTGAGAGGTCGAAAAAAGGGTTTATTCGTAAATTCAGCATTTTATTTTAAATTAATCAACATTGATTTCTTCATATCAAATGGGTCAAATTTTCGTCTTAGAAAGGAACTTTGTCAACTCGACGTCACCTCCGATTTTGCAGAAATCTGACTGACTGAAAGTTCATGTTACTGACACCTCAGAACCAAATTTTCAGCTGCCGAAGTTGATTACAGCGTCTCCTGGAGCTATTCCAGTGAGCTGGAGAAAAACTAACCTCTGCTGGAAGCTTCAGATCGACTCGAAAATGGTCGCAATCGATTCGGGTAGTCGATTTTAAGGCATAGACCAAGTTTCAGGCAGTTTTCTTCAGAAATACGCGGTACTCGTATTTTTTAAAAATTTGGAATATTCAACTAATTGTAAGTAGAATTAAAATTTTAGCTGACAAAGTTAATTAGGTACAGCTCCTCCTGGAGCAATTGCAGTGTGCTGTAGAAAAACTAACTTCTGCTGGAGGCTTCAAATCGTCTCAAAAATAGGCGCAATCTATTCGGGCGTTTGATTTTAGTGTTCAAAGCAATTTTCAGATTTTTGTCTCGTGGTTTACTACGTATTTTATGAGAATAGCCCAATCAAATAGCGGAAAAAAACCTTCTAAAATATCAACTTTTAAGTAAAATGAGCTTAGTAATAATTTAATCTCTTCTTAAATACCCATCAAATGAGCTATCGAACAACTCCTTAGCCCCAAAAAATGGAGTGGATGGCGCTACGACCCCTCAAAATGACCTGATTTTAATAATTTTACCTACATATTTTTATGACTAAGGACTTGGGGACACGTTCTAATTGATCAAATAAAGTCAAACTTGGGGAATAGGTTTCTTTTGGGACCTAGAGTTGATCTCTGGAGTGGGAAGGGTCAAATTTAGAAATTACAGAAAGGTCATTTTTTTGGAGGGGCATAATATGATCCCAAATGGATGAAAAGGGTCCAAAATCATACCATTGGTGAGTACCCCCATTGTGATCAACATATCCAAATTTCAGTTTTCTAGGTCATCCCCACTTCTTTTAAGGTGGAAACCCCCTTATTTTACCCCTATTTTTGGTTTTTTCCACCTTAAAAGAGGTGGGGATGACCTAGAAAACTGAAATTTGGATATGTTGATCACAATGGGAGTACTGACCAATGGTATGATTTCGGACCCTTTTCATCCATTTGGGATCATATTATGCCCCTCCAAAAAAAAATGACTTTTCTGTCATTTCCAAATTTGACCCTCCCCACTGATAGGTATTTGAGAGGAGATTAGATTATTACTAAGCTCATTTTACTCAAAAGTTGATACATATTTTAGCAGTTGTTGACAAAAAACTGATTTTGAGAGGCTTTGATCCTCTGGGGGAGGGGGGAAGGGGTTCGTCAAAAAATCGTTGGTCGCAATTATGTCTGAGTTAAATCGTATTTTGACTAGGCCTTTGTCAATGAATAGGATACTTCAGTTATTTTCAAAAATTCGTCAAAATTTGAAAAATCAAATTCGGCAGCTAAAAATTTGGTTCTGAGGCGTGGTTGGCATGAACTTTCAGTGAGTCAAATTTCAGCTAAATGGAAGTTATGCGTTGACGAGATTTCCTTGTCAGAAAATTCCTAAAAAATCTAAAAATGGATTACAGTCTGGTGGTGTATTTTTGGATGTCCTTTCGATAACATTCTTCAAACACATGCTTTTCTCATTTTATTAACCTGCATCGGGGTGGAGTGTAAAAACATCATGAATTTTTATAAAAATTGGCGATAAAGTTGACCTTGTGACCTTGAGTGGAAGGGAGACTATCTAGGAAAATTTCGAGCTCCCCAGCTGCATATAGTAGGATGAGCTGGAGGTGTTCAAAGAGAGATTATTTTTTTTTTTGGAAAAAACGTGGTTTTTTGGCGCCAACGTGAGTAGTACCTCGGTCTCCTCCCCTCCTCCCCCGGAAAAGTTGCGATTTGAGTTTCCAAACTTTCCTTACTCATTGACTCGTTTTTTAGTGGTTGCTAGAAAAAATCCTAGCAAAAACAGTGAATTTGGACTATTTGATCGAAATGAGTAAAAAGTGATGGTAACTGCAGGTAACTGGTCATCGAGGTAATTCGACCTGTTCAGCACAAATTCAGCGTTAGTTTATTGTAAAATGTGGTTTCAATGGTGGAAAATGGTATCAGATAACCAAGTATTTTTCAACAATGAATTCCACTTTGAGGACCCCTGATTCAGCTCCCTGAATGGCTAGGGAGCTAAAAAATTCCCGAATAGTATTTCCACTCGAAGTAAACTTCCTCACGAATTTTCGTCAAAATCCATGGAAATGAGATGTCATAGTAAACTTTTGTATTTTTCAATTTGAGAACCCCTGGTACGGCTACCTATGAACAAAACATGTGTACCTTACTTATTTCATTATCTGGCATTTTATTACCATAAAAACATTGTATTGTATTTTTCAAATGTATCCCCTGAGACTATTAAGAATTTTATGATTGTTAATGTTGGCGATAAATTTTAATTGGGTGAATGTACTGATAGGTAGTTGATAGTTGATACCAAGAAATATAAACGCCTGTCTAACTCCGTACAGTCTATATGCTGACGGATTAAAAAAAAAAATTACAAACAAAAAGGTACAAAAAAATGTTTATTCAAATTTCATGAACTGGGTGTCTACTGCAACTCTGATTTGCCACGCATAAAAAATCATATCACGTTTTATACTTCTGAAAAATTCCATTCATTTGTTGGTCGATTTTGATATCGAGAACTTATTATAGACATTACATCTTTCTGCAGCTTCGAATATCCTTCCGTTTTAAGTTCGAACTTTGAAATCTTCATGTCAGTTTCATAGATACTGCGAAGGCATTGTTGATCCTTTAAAATCCGGATCCACTTTGTGAAGCCTTCAAAAAAAAATTTCACGTAGTTTTCGAGTAGGTGCCAGTTCAAAAAAAACAACAGAATGGATATTTTTAAAAAGAATGTCTGAAAAACAGTCGTACCCCATTTTTCTCCGATGATAACGGGACAAGCACTATGATCAGTCAAACGACTTTGAGACCCATCGGCGTGAATATTGTGCCAGACCACAACTGATCCTTTAATAGGTGTAACAGATAGACCAATATGAGGGAAAACAGTTTCACCTCCTAGAGTGACATCGTTTAGCTGAAAATATGTATGTAGTATTTTATCCGTGTTAAAACTTCTGAACCTCTATATGAATAGGTAACTCAAAAAGGACTGCGTACTCACGTAAAATAACATGGTGGTTAATCGATTTCCAATTTTCACAGGATGGTTATCGCTCTAATAATGAAATTGAAAAAAAGTGTTTGCTCGTCACTAAACGGTTTAATGAATTTCTGATGCTATCTCTGTCGAGAGATTATCAACTTACTGTTGACAAATAATCATTATGCGCGTTGTAAAATCCTCCTGGGGCATAGTTGAGTACTTGCCACGGTTCGCTAAGATTGATGGACATGCCAAAAATATCTTCCGCTCGATTTTCTAGCGCAATCAGTGGTTGTAAATGAGTTTCCATAAAAGCACTCTCAGTTACACGATGAGAGAATGCAGGTTTATTGCTTCCCTGCACTAATGCTGCTTTCATCTGCAAAAAAAAAAAAAGATGCGATTTGTAAAAAAAAAACATTCATCAGGATCAGGATCAAGTTGTACTTGAAAAAAATGTTTGCTCGCTTTTTCTATGGAAACAGTTTTAATGAATTCGATTTCCGAATCGTAGAGTACATCTCTGTAGTATAGAATTTTTGGCGCGTCATAGAGTTCCTCTTCCTTTAACGGGGCTATTTTCAAAAAAGCTGTGTTTTCACGATTGTATCTGCATTTCAAGTTTGGTTTTGTTGGATTTTCATGATGAGCGCGACAGATTTGATGTCCTTCTGCAAAGATTCTGAACGTGCCTGTGAGCTAAAATACCAAGATTGAGAAACTCGTCGTAAGGTGTAATTTATTTTGTACATAGATTGAATTTTTCGTTCAAATATCGCATACCAGATTCAGTTTAGAGCCTATTTCGTAAACCATTTGTGTAAAAGGGAAATTGAAATTCTCGTGTTTTGTCAAGTAATAAAGAGCGCATTGGAAAGCAGATATTTTACTGTCTGCAGAGAAAAAAAAAGCAGGAATGATGATAAATCCTTGTGAAAAATAGAGGCATAAGTAGGTAAATACTTGAAGACTTACTCAAATGCATATAGGAAGGGCATAGCAATCGATAGAATTTTGGAGCCATATGAGTAGTTGTATTCGTCTTATATGATAACATTAAGCATGTCATTAACCAGTCTTCTGCGCATATATGATTATTATATTCCGAACATGTTTTCCCTATGAAGTAACATGAATCTAGAGTTAGAGATGTGTTCAACTTTACTCCCATCAAATTTCCCTTCATCATGTCTTCTACTTTCAAATTGTTTTGATATTGGAGGCTTATTAATTGCCAGACGGATTGTCTAAGATGATCATCGGTGGGTACCTTAATTTCATCCAAAATCATGAGATCTGCAAATTGACCGAGGTTGATTAAATCTGTTTAAGGTAATGACTAAGTTGAACCTTACTTTTTGATCTGTTTTCTGATAAATATTTTTCGATTTCGCTAAAATCGAGAGTTAATTTTTTGAATAAATGAAATAGATTTTGAGGGATGGTGATGTACTCGGCCTCTTGATTGGCATTGCTGTTTCGCCATTCTTTCCAGTCTTGTAAAAATCTGCAATGCAAAATATCCAACTGTAGATTATTACCTGCTAGACCTACATGTTTGAGTCAGCAAATCGTCAGGTTTAAAAATAGACATCTGAAAAAGCAACCTGGTGGTCAATCAGATCTGATGAGATCCAATTGGGAAGACCTGAATGAATCTAGTCAGATCAGATCAGATCCGGACATTCCCTAGATCCAATTAGACTCTGATCACTTTTCCCTGGGTTTTCAAGACTTCAATTTTTGCAATTTTGTATGTGATTGAATATCATACGAGGTTTTGAGATGTACTACTGCCCATGCCCTGAAGAGGATAAAAATGCGATAGGCCTACTTACGCTTTTAATTGGTTCACACGATCTTGTTCTTGTGAAATGTAGTTCTGCAATTTTAATAACATATCTTGTTCCATTTGCAAGAAGCCATTTATGTTGATTTCATAAAGTGATGAACTGTATGATTTGGAACAAGTTACTAATCCAATGATGAATCCAAGCCAAATCTTCTGTTGGATACAAGACCTAGACCTAAACACCATTAGCGTGTGGAATTACTGTGCTTATTTTGCTGTGCTGCGTTATAACATTATTCAAAAGCTAGGTAAGCAGGTACCTACTTACGTTGTCATCATGAGCATGCATTTTTTCCACCTCAACCGGACCAAATCTTTATTATTTGCCTTTTAAAATTATTCAATTTATAATCTAGGTGTATTGAAAATTCATCGAGATTGTGGATATCATTATTTTAACAAATTTCTGTTTGATTGCAGAGCACGAGTTTCAGTTGTGAACATTTTTTTATGAAACTGCTGCATTTTAAATCGCGAAATAAAGAAAAGCTCTGGGTTTACAATGTAATGAAGCCCAATACCGAGTGTTTCAGTGAACCGATCACAGCGAATTGAAAATCGTAATGTGAAATTTCCAATTAAACAATTTAATTGCATTCAAGCTTAGAAAATGACCTTAAAAAGTTGGTAAGTAGGTAGGTGAGTCAGTAGAACTCGGTAGAGATTTTTTTGATATCAAGTAATTATTACAGCTATTACATAATTATTGCTTTTTTTATTTTCACCATTTCCAATACAGATTTAGTCGATCGCTGTTATCGGTTCACTTTTTCCATAGCATAATCAAACAGAGAAAAACGAATCACGATTGGGGGCGGAGAAAGGGAGGTGAATTGAAATCAGAGAAGCTCGAAAAAAATACATTCAATTAAAAATCCAAATCATATGTCATATTCTCTGACATCTTAGGTATTAGGTATATCAGACTCAGGCGCAGACTGGGTCGGTTGGGGGCTCCTGGTAGATGCACCGAATGAGGCCCACAAAATTTTATTCCCTCACTCTTGAGAATCTTTCTCGTCCCGTTTTTTTCGATCAGGTTCGGATACTTGAATGCAAGTTGTGTAATTTATTTTTATTTTTGTCTTTTTATTCAATTTGTGCAGTTGATTTTTGTGTTTGTCTTTTTATTCAATTTCGCAAAAACTGGAGATTTTTTTGTGGGGAAGAGGGATTAAAAATTTGCCCTGAGAAAAAAAATACAATTTTGCCGAATAAAATTACGAATTTTTAAAGGGAAATGAAAGATGAAATGTCAATTTGGCCAATTGATATAATTCTCGTTAAGGTTTACAAAAAATTGTTATTTTCCCTTTATTCGAATTCTGATATTTTAGGGTTTGCATTATGGGTACCATATTTATGTTTATGCATGCATCAAGGAAAAAAAATTCAGAACATGAGGATGTACTTCAGGTTTTATTTTTTAAATTATATAATAATTTAATCCATTTTTAATCATCTCCTGGTTTTTTATTTCAATCAGTTGAACAATTGGAACTTGTGAATTTTAATGATCATGCGAACAAAAAAATATTTTCACAATTACGTGGTTTTCTTTTTAGTACGATTCGACACGTATTTTCCATAGACATTTCGAAGACTTTTCTGACCTTTTGCACGAATCCATTGTGTGAATACTATGAAATGAAAAACAATTTTCAAAATTTGACTTCTTGATAGCTAAAATAAATTCAAGCTGATTTATCATGTAATTACTCCATTTTTCTCCAATAATTACTGGACATGCACTATGATAGGTCAATGAATTTTCTGAACCATCTGGTAAAACGTTATGCCAAGTAAGAACTGATCCTTTTACTGGACTTATCGCCAACTTGAGTTTTGGGAAAACTGTTTCTCCTCCCAATGGAACATCGTTCAGCTATAAACAAGGTAAATTTATCAAGTTGAGAGCGAATATATCGATGTTTATAATTTGATCAAGCTTGTAAAAATAAACAAGTTCTGCTTACATAGAATAATAACGTTGCAATTCGATTTCCACTTGTGTTTACATAATCGCCATGCTAGAAAATAAAAATTTGCATCATTCAAGTAACTATTCCTCAGAGGCATACATTGACTTTGTTGGAAACAGAACGCTCACTGTTGGCAAATAATCAGAATGCACTCTATAGAATCCTCCTGGCGAATAATTCACCACTTGCCACCACTCGCTGTTTTCGAGAGATAAATCAGACATGTCTTGAATTCTTTCGAAAAGCAATGACAACTCTGGCAACCGGTTATCAATAAAAGCTGTCTGGCTAATACGATAGATGAAACCGGTTACTCGTTTTTGACCATCATTTCCATAAACCGTTGATGTCATCAGCTGCACAGATAGTATCATGAATTGTTTGAGTTTTTCTAAGGTGAGGATCAAATCAGAAATCAGGATAAGAATCTGAAATACCTACCTTATCTGTGGCAATGGTTTTCAAAGTGTTTATTTCCGATTCGTAAATGGCATCGTAATAACGAATTATTTTCGGATAATCGTTGAGTTCTTCCTCTTTCAAAGGAGCGATTTTGAGAAACGAGGAATTCACGTGATTGTATCTACATTTGAGATTTCGAGCATCCATCATTTGTTTGTAAAGCCCTCTGCATACTTTGTGACTTTCAACTATCGTAGGATCTAAATAATGTGACTTGAAGATCAATCATTAATTGTGAAATGTTCTCTTATTGCTGTGTAATGGATTTCAATCTAATTACTTTTCCCAGTTGATCTCCCAAGCTTATTTTAACGTCATTTGCGGGGATATCGAGTGGTTCGAGACCTAGGTAATGGTCAGCGAAGGTGTAAGTTTCTTCTGTGTTGTCTACGAGTGAAATTCAAAGGTAGGTAATCGTGCAAGCTAGTGGATGGGACATGAATGAAATTGGAAAAGTACTCACTTAAGAACAGATATGAATTATACATCAGTCTATATATTTTTTTGAGATGTTCCTGATCTGTGGTATAAGGAATGGTCGCGTTTAACCAATCCACGACACACTTGTGTTCGTTGTATTTTGAACAAGCTTCTCCAATAGATAGGCAAGTCTCGACTGAAAATATGAATGAGGGGTTTAATAGCAAAGTCAATTAGTTCTGTACCATGGGTCTGATTTTTGTCAGTTTCTGACATTGTATTACAGCTTAGCCCATCGAACTATGATTGCTATGTGGGGAGAACATGCAAGAAATTCCAAATGGATAGTTTCATAAGTATGTACCTGGTACAAAAATGTTGGTTATAAATTCGCCTTTCATTATATTCTCAGGTTTAATATCGTACGTGTACTGGAGATCAATCAAAGACATGATGACCCTCTCCAAATGTTGCTTTGTTGGGGCTTCTATGTGAACCTGTGCTATGGTATCTGAAGAGAAAACCTGATTGAATATATTGACAGTAGACATGGCAAAATATTACATATTATGAATGCTTGTTTGTTTTGGCAATGTTACCATTATGGCTATTATTCCTTATTATTTTTTCCACATTATCTAACTCTAGAGTCATGTTCTTGAAAAGATGAAAGATATTTTGAGGGACTGTGATATATTCGTTTTCTTTACCAAAATACGATTTTCGCCAAGATTTCCATTCGCTTAGCTGTCTAAAAATGAAAATTGAATACTGAGTGGTGTGAATGGTGATTCTTAATCGTGAAAATGATACCATTTTTGATATGTACTTTTGTAATGAATCCAATCTTTGATGTTCGTGATTCAAGTGATTTCTTACTGCTGATATCATATCGTGTTGAAGTTGAAGGTAATGATCTATGCTGATATTTTTCGGTAGGGAATTTTCCGATTCGCAATGCCACATGGAGCCAAAGAGGAAACCAAACCACACGAATTTTGTTACCAAATTCCTGCACGAAATATGACAATACAATTATTTTCTAATCCCAAGTTGACGTAAATATTCAATTATTCATTCTGATAGGTATAGGTAGAGGTACTTACATCATGATTTAATTTTTCATTCCAATATTCCTGAAATTTCACTAGGTATAAACAAATTGTAAAGTGGTATTCTGCGTCAAATTAAATGTGTCTGTATGTGTAGAAAAAACACTCGCTACTGTCTGATGACGTGATTTTGTATCTAGGTAATTTTTGCAGCTGGGTTTTGTCATTTGTGATTTGTTATTGTGGTATCTGTTTTGATTATAAGTAGGTATGAATCCGACCTCGATCAGAATTGGAATAATTTCATGCGAATTTTTTGAAACAGACAGTTGTAAAAATTTTCAAGCATTTTTGAAAATTTTGAATATTTTGATTGGATGAGAAGTTTTGTTCAAATTTAAGTCATAGTTTCCGTTGTTGAAAATATGAGTGGGAGGGGGGGGGGTACTATTGTGCTGCTGGAGATCAAGTTGTGCAAATTTTCAGGATAAATATTTGACTTTATGCGAGTAAAATGATGTAGAAATCGGTTTAACGAGTGTTGATTTCATTTCACAAAATTTGACCAGTTGGTTTGGAAATCCTTTTATTATCATTGTGTCAGGGTGACAGAAAAAACTAAAACCATAGGTAACTTAAAAATATGACTAAAAAAATTGGAAACGTATTGGAATTTATATTTCAACAGAATATCGTACTTTTTTGGCTTGTTATAACTTCGCAGATTTTATAAATTTTCGAGTAGCCCTACTTATTTTATTGTTTTTTTTTTAAATTTTCCCAACGAAAAATGACTGGATCTTAACAAATCCGGACATTTCCTGAATTCAATCTGACCTGACCTGATTAGACCAAATCAGGCCAGATGGCCAGACCAGACCTTTCGAATCTACTCTCAGGTTAAAGTTTTGATTGGATTAGATTTGTTCAGACCTGATTAGATCCAATAGAGGAGGCCTGATGGGATCTGATCAAACTTGATAAAATCCAATAATTTTCCCATTTTTTAAAAAATTGTGGTTTTAAAAGAAGGAATTATATCGGGTAGATAGGTAGGTACGTTTTATGCTTTATTATTTTCTTCAAAGAAAAGTAAACAAAATACGTAATATAATGAATTGAAAAAATTAAGAATTTGAAAACTCAATGGAAATGATCAGATCCAACTTGATCACTTCCGGACATTGCTTATAAATTTTACCAGATATAATCAGCTTTGAGTTTCCATAGGAAAACTTCCATTCAGATCTGATCATATCCAATCATTTTCCCCATGGAAATTCATTTTTTAAAATAATAACATCTTATTGATCTTCAGTACTTCCATCACTTGATGTATCATGTTTCCATGAAGCGTAAACACGTCGAAGACACTTCTGACCCTTCGCTCGAATCCATTGTGTAATGACTGTGAAGTTGAAAAAAAATATAATGAAAATTTTGAGTAGACCATGAACCATGACCTCGAAAACGAATTATTCATAATTACTCCATTTTTCTCCAATGATTACTGGGCAAGCGCTATGATGGGTCAACAAATTCACTGATCCATCTGGTAACATGTTATGCCAAATTAGAGCTGATCCTTTTTCAGGACTCACCGATAACTTGAGTCTGGGGAAAACTGTTTCTCCTCCTAATGGAACATCATTGAGCTAAAATTTAAAATTAATGTTGTTCGTTTGTTAACTCATACAAGGTTATTCTTTGTGTAAATTCATAAAATCCCAAACTCTCTGAGCAAGAAAAAAACTTACCGTATTTGAGAATGGAAATGCATCAGAATTATATATGTATAAAATATTTAGGTACTCACATAAAATAACACCGTTGCAATTCGATTTCCACTTTTCCCCAAGTAATCCTCATGCTGTAAAATGAAAATTCACATGAAAATTTTGCGATCGACCGAGGAAAAATTAATCTAATTGTGAGCTCTCAGAGTAAGAGGGAACTCACTGGTGGCAGATAATCAGTATGCACTCTGTAAAACCCTCCTGGCGCATAATTCACAACTTGCAACGTTTCGCAGTGCTTTAAAGCCAAATCCGAGATATCCTCAATGCGTCTGGAGAAAAACGATAATTCTGGGAGCTCGTTATTGACAAACGCTGTCTGACTCATACGATAGAGAAATGCGGTAACTGGTGTTTTGTTACCACTCATATAACCCGTAGACGTTTTTAGCTGAAAGATATCGTTGGGTATAAATGAGTCGTTTTCGTATTTTTGAGACAAAATGATTAGGTACTATTGGTCTCTTTACCTCATCTGCGGAGACAGATTTTATTGTATTAATTTCTGATTCGTATACAACGTTGTGATAAAGTAGTATTTTTGGATGATCGTAAAGCTCTTCTTCTTTTACCGGAGCGATTTTGAGAAATGCTGAATTTTCGTGGTTGTATCTACATCTAAGGTTCTGAGCTGGCAAGAATTGCTTGTAATCCCCTCTGCATAGCTTATTGCTTTCCAAAATTATGTGATGAAGGTCAATCACCTTTGGAATTAATAATTTTGTAGATTGTTTGATAGAATTGTTATGTTGGTGTGGGGTGTTTTGTTCATGGTTTCGGATACTTTGCCTAAATTAAGAGTATGCAACAGCCGAAGCCTCGACTAAATTTATGCAGAGACTGCAAGACCTTCGAATAAAAAAATAAATGGGAATTCAAGTTGAAGTGGAAAGAAATTTTTGCATGGCCCAATGTCGATTTTTGAAAATCTTCAATTTCCCAAGTACAGCTCAAACTCTAGAATGACTTGAAACCGCCTCCAATCGACTCAGCATGTTGAAATTATGGTGTAAAGTAAATTTAAGCTTCATTTTTAAAAATCTTGTGAAAATTTAAACTTTCAAAAATCTGGCGGAGGCTCCAGAATTGCTTAAAACGGTTCGAAACCGTTTCCAATCAATGTGGAATGTCAAAAATAGGGTCTATACCAAATTTCAGCTTTATAAGTTAGTTTGATAAAATTTTGATTTTTTTGCATTTTATTCACTCAAAGATTTTGAAAAATTCGCCATAACTTGAAAAATGCCCTAATTAGTGCATGAAATTTTGGCTGGAAATGTATTCCAATTCAACATTTTTTCCGCCAGTTGGAATATCTTCCTTGTCGGTAAATATGCATTATGGATTTTAATAGAATTAGCCCATTACTTTGCCCAGTTGCTCTCCTAAACTTATTGTGACGTCATTTGAAGGAATGTCGAATGAGTCAGCATTCGAGTAGAGCTCAGCGAATGTGTAAGCTTGTTCGGTGTCATCTGTAAATTAGATTTTAAGAAATTATTCTTCATCAGAACGTGAAAAAAATGTCAAGAAAAAATATGTATGTATCTACATAATATTGAAATTCAAATAGGTATTATTGCAAGCCAGTGTGTGGGTTAGAACATGAATTGAAAAATACCTACTTACTTAGGAACAAGTGCGAATTATACATTAGTCTGTACATTTTCTTGAGGTGTTCCTGGTCTGTGGTATAAGGAATGGTTGCGTTTAACCAATCCACGACACATTTGTGTTCATTGTATTTTGAACAAGTTTCTCCAATAAATAAACAAGTTTTAACTGGAAGGATAAAATATTTCTATCATTTTGTAATACCTGTGACAAAATCCCAGAGTTCTGGGGATATATTATTGGGGGGGGGGGGGAATTTGCTGCTTGACCTTTTGACAGTACAAAATATTTTCAGCTAGGCTTAGGGCGTAGATACCTACCTGGTAGAGAGGTATCAACTCGATGTCCCATTAATTCCCTTTTTATTATGTTTTCAGGTTTCAAGTGGTACATATATTGAAGATTAACCAAAGATACGACGATACTTTCCAAATTTCGGTCGGTTGGAACATCTATGTCTACTTTAGCCATAGTATCTGCGAGAAAAAGAAAAAAACACGATGGAAGATTTTGGCAAATAATTTCGAACGAGTTCTGCAGACAATACCATTGTAGCTGTTCATCATCATCGTATTCTCTACATGCTGCAAATCCAAAGTCATGTTTTTGAATAGATGGATGAGATTTTGAGGAACTGTAATGTATTTGTTCTCTTTTCCGGAATACGATTTGCGCCAAGATATCCATCTTTTCAATTGTCTGAAAGTGAAAATGGAACGACGTGAACGTGAAGAATGAATTAAGATATACCTGGTGAGTTAATGCTTACTTTTCTAGTGAACCTAGTCTTTGATCTTCTTGAGTGAGGTAATTTCGTATCGCTAATATCATGTCGCTTTGAATTCTGAGGTAATGTTCGATGTTGATGTGTTTCGGAAAAACATATTTTGATTCGGAATACCACACGAGGTTGAGCAGGAGACTCAAAAATATAAATATTCTTTTTGAATCCCTAAATTAAATCTACGTAGTATAATCAGTGTTGAAATGCATCTTCTATTTGAATAGTACGACTCAAAAATAAGTTTTTTCCAGAGATTTTGGAATTTAGGATTAATCCATTTTTTTCGCGATGAGAAAATTTTTAAAAAATTCGAATTTTTCATCACAAAAATTAATTTTTTAGAATGACTGAAAAAAAAATGCATAGCATGAGATTTTTCATCGGTGGAGAGTTATCAATTTTTTTTTACTTTGGGGACTGATAGGCATTTTTTCGAGACGCGAGCAAAAATCAGGTTATATTTACTTAAGCATATCTGAATAATTTAATTCGATTTTGATACTTACATCAGAATTTTATTTTCCATTTGAATATTTCTGAACTTTCACCGTAAAAAATGGGAAAATGATGTTTCATTTTTTTGATTTGATTTTATGGTGCATGAGTTTTATAAAATCATTCGATGTGGTACCTTCTGATTTCGTAACTTCAATATTCGCAGCTGGGCTTTGTCCTTCGTGATTTGTTATTGAATCTATTTTGAAAATATTCAAATATTTTTGTTCATTGGAAATTTTGGGTGAACTGAATTTTAACGGAAATTCAACGAGTATGAAATCTGAATCAATTTTTTCATGATCTTCTCAGTTCTTACTCTCCCTCTAATCGCATAAAGCATTGTTTCAAGCTTTTAAATTGAAAATAAATCTTCTCATCAAGAAAAAAGTTATGTATATGTATAGGAAAAATTTACTGTTCTAAATCCTAGAAAAATGTTTTAAAATTATTCCATGGTCCATGTAGGTGAATGAAACAAAAACTTCAGAACAAAAATCAAACAAATTTTACTGGTACAAATTCTATAACTTAGGTATACTTTTTTGATATGTATTCTAAAAAATATTGTCATTTGATTTAAAAAAACAAGATTGTTGTGTTTTGTACTAATAAAAATGATCGCCTTTCAAATAAATATAAAAAATATCCAGTAACATCTAGAAAACAAAATAATAGAATAATATAAATAATTATACGTATTGCTCTCGAATGCCAGGTCCTTCATAATAACAATAATATAATTTAAAAAAACAACAAAGGAGCAAAAATTATCGAAATGGCAATGAAAATGCGACATAGTAAAATAATCCGACTAGAAAGTTTCATTGTTTGTAGTTTTGAAAAATTACCCTTATTTTTCAATATTAATTTACACGTACGTCGAAAGTTTCAAAAGCTAGGTCAACTGGTAGCTGTTATCGCATCGGCTGGATCACAAGGGCGTAAAAATTCTTGACCTTTTTCGTGTAACCAGACGTTGGAAACTGGAATGAAAACAAACCCGATTAAGGAGTCGTTTAAGTATTGGTTTATTTTAGTTAAGATTCGTTATACTGTACCCCATTTGGATCCTTGTAAAACTGGGCAGGCAGCGTGTCTAGTTAGGTAATCACCGGCACCGGAAGAATGTAGATTCATCCAAAACGCGGCCGTTCCTTTTTCCGGCCATAAAGCTAGATCAAGTGCAGGGAAGACGGTGGCTCCACCTTGGGCTACGTCGCTCATCTGCCGAATTCATACATCACCGATAATTACATGCACATAAAATGGTAAAAAAAATATTTTTCAGTATGCATGTATTAAGCGATTACTCACGTAGAATAACACAGTCGCGATTCTGTTTCCAGTTCCTAACGATTTGAAAGCGTTCTTCTCTTCAGCCTGAAATCCATTAAAAAAAATATTAGCTCGATTTACTCTCAGAGATTGATTTTTTCTCTCAATTTAGAACTATACCAACCCGAGCGAAATCAAAATGAGGTTCGTAATGACCACCGATACCGTAATTGACCACTTGAAGTTCTTCAGCTGTTTCTACAGTCAACGAGGTGATATCCGAGACACGCTGTCTGACCGCACCAACCGTAAAATGTTCACGTTCTCCGAGCCAAGCGGATTTACTGATTCTATAATTGGCCGTCTCTAAGGCACCGGTTTTATGATTTTGTACTGTGGCTCGTTTCAACTGCAAAGCGAAATTTCAACAAATTATTTCAAAATTTTCGAAGACAAAACAGAATACCTACTGAAAAAAAAAGTGCCAGAAGAAAAAAAGACATACTCTTGGATGAGCGAGTTGTTTGACAATTTCAATCTCATTAGGATATATAACATCTCTATAAAGGAGTATTCTAGGTTCCAAGTATGCTTCTTCTTCTTTCAAAGGAGCTATCTTTAAATAAGGATTATTCTTATGAACATATCGACACTTGAGTTTTGATTTTATGTTTAAAGGTAACTGGATATCTCTTCTGCAAAGCATCTCGTACTTCATTCTTTCGCTGTTGTCGAACACAGCGTTATTGTGAGCAGGTTTAGTTCGTTCTTCGACTGATTCTTCCTGAAAATTTGATACAATTTGATGAGAATACGATACGAAGAGAACCGTGCGAATAAATGAGTAGAATTCAAATATTTACAATTTCACCATCGTCTCCTTTTTTTCGTTCGTCGTTTTCGTCTTCTTTCTCGAGAACAGATGTATAGTAATCTAGATTATTTCGAGCTCGAGGATGATTCGGATACAGCACTAGTAATTCTTCGGTGAGTTGGTGAGCAGCCTCAACGTTACCTAAATTGAAAAAAATTGAAATATGTAGAAATAGTTCTTTCAAACTGGATTTGATAAAAAGACAAATAATCATGAAGGTACCTTGCATATACAAGGAATACGCCAAGTACTCTAAGATTTCCCATTCGTGAACTGTGGTTTCATTTTTCTCCACTTCGTATCTCCGTAAAGCTTCCCTCATCCATAAAACAGTATGAAAGAAGTCTTGATTATTGTAAGATTGGCGTCCTAGTTCGAAACAATCGTGAGCTACGAGGAAAATTGCAAAATAATGAGAAATTACTTTGATGTGAACTTCGGACCTATTTAACGTCATATTATTATTAGGTTATTTACTTGATAAAGATGAACTATATTTTACACCGTTCAGCTCTCCTCGAGCTAAAGACTCTGTGTCCAAGTTATAGGTCTTTTGAAGCCTGATTAAAGCGGCAGCTGCGCCGCTGAGATCTTCGTCTGTGGGAAACTTCACTTCGTCTTTGATTTTGGTAATGTTTTCTTGTAATCCTGAACAAATGAGAAATACGTAGATTATTAGATTATTTCAAACAAAATTAATTTATTGCTCGCTATAGGTTCGAATCAAAATGGTAATTTCGAACTATGGTCAATTGAATTACAATTTTAGGCTAAGTTTAAGTAGAGATGGTTTGTCGCATTAAGTATACATATAGGTAAACAGTTTTACTGACTTTGTAATCAGAGTGAACTAAATTATGAAAATGTGTACTGATTTTTAAAAATTGAAAAAATGTAGGATTTACTTTGATATAAATCATCTTCGATGAATTTTTCTGTTACTTCCCAATCAGTGGTGAGACGTTTGACGAGTAAATATGCGTTGATCGGATTGGACAAGTATTCTGTAGCATCAGCGTTGGCTTTTTCATGCTCTTCGGTGTAATGTTGAACTCGTCTGAAAATACAAAAATTAGATAGGTATAATTATTGTGGGTGCTTAATAGTCCTGTTGTTTCCTTGTACGTCTTGATGGCCTGCTTTTTGAATTTTTTATATTTACGTATATCCTCCTTTTGTAGAATTTTGAAAAATGTTATTGCAAAATTCTCAATTTGTCAACTTTTTAGAACTTTCCATCTGAGTTGGTAATTATTCAAATAAAAATTCCAGCTTCGCTTCGATCAGCCAGAAGCATTTTCTACTCTCTTTTTCATAAATAATTTCTGAATACCTTAAGTAGGCAGGCACCTTATCTAGTATTTACCTACAACGAATTTTTTGAAAGCAAGTACGCTGGAAAAGTAAGTCTGATGAAAAAGTTGAAAAATTGATCCTACATTCAATAAACCTTGGAACATCCTCTAATATTGAGACGGCAAAAAAGTCCTTCTCTCCCCATTCCGGGATATACTAAAAGTTTTCAATTCCTTGAAATCGTTCGTAATTCACCAGTCAAAAATTTCTGAAGAATGTTTTCTCAGCAAGGGACATCACCTGAGCCCATCAGAAAAAAAATCGGAGTGGGGGGCCGACTTCATCACTTATTCGGCCAGACTCTTTTGTGATACATATTTTAGGTAGGTAGAAGTATCATTCCGCGTTAGTTTAAGAAATTTTACCTGGTTACGTTATTTTGAGAACATTATGACCTTATGAGGTTAGACAGGCAGACAGCCATGAGAGGCTAGACAGGTAGGTCATTGACCTCAAGCAACCAGACAGATGGGTCAATGACTTTGATAGGCCAGACAGACAGAAGACGACTTCGAGAGGCTGGACAGGTAGGTCAGCGACCTTGAGAGTCCAGACACGCGGGTCAATGATCTTATGAGGTTCGAGAGGAAGACCGACGATTTTGGGAAGTTGAACGCATGGGTCACTGACCTTAAGAGATCAGGCAGGCAGACATACAACCTTGGGAAGGCAGACAGACTACCATGAGGCTAGACTGGTAGGTCACTGACCTTAAGTGGTCAGACAAAAGGATCAATGACCTTGAGAGTCCAACCAGACAGACAGATAGACATTGGGAGGCTAGACTGGTAGGTCAGTGACCTCATACGACTTTGAAAAACCAGACAGGCTATTCAATAGACCGAAAACTTGATCGGGAAAATCAAACCTGACAAGATCTCAATGTAAAGTTCAGGATTGCTCATTGTCAGGATCATGCGGAAGACTTGGTCCGGATGATCATGTCTGATCGAGCATCAAGTCAAAAACATATCTATGATTTAAAACTTTCTTTGGAGAGGAGAATTTAAAAAAAATAATGTCGGCAATTTCTTTCTGAAGTTGAATATTTTTAATGATTACTTACCTAGGTACCTAATTAATTTTGTTTTCGATTTTTCAAACACTTGTAATAATTTTTTGACATACTATTTCATTTTCTGGAACTTTCATGTCAATCTTTAAGCGATGTATGTACTTGCATGTATTTTAGTTCATTTAGATGCCTAATATTTTTCTTCTGCTTCAAATTTTTAAATAAATGACTCCTTAAATTGGGACATTCTTGTCAACCAGCAGTTTTTTTAAAAGCCTTTTTGGATCCTTGGCGAATCTTCGGATTTTCTTGTATTCTCAGTTCATAATTAAATTCAGAGATCTTTTAAAAAAGAGATCTAGATCAGACCCATGTTTTATCAATGTTTTTAAATGATGACCAAAAATGTATGGATTTAGTGGAATTATTATTTTGGTGACAACAATTTTGGTGCAAATTGATTTCTCAACTTTCCACGCATAGGTATCTATTTTAAATCCAATGTATAGGTACCAATGGTATTCGTTCACTAAAAATCTACAATTTGAAACATTTTTCCAAAATTTGACATCTATAAATAAAATTCGTATTTTGGAATTTTGCGTGTGTTGGTGATTTTTAAAACGTACTTACTAGGTACTTATCAATTTTTTTGAGGTTTGGCCAAAAATAAGCCAATAAAAATTCATTTAGTCTCAAAATTATTTTCAAAAAAGTTTTTTTTGGATAATTTTTTAGGAAGAGATCGATCATTCAATATCAATGTCATCATTCTTATAACATCTAAGACTCATAATTATTTTCTTTTATACGTACTTTTTCAACGTCTCCAATTTCTGCTCTTGCAACGAGATATATTTTTTAAGATTTTCTATCAGGATAACTTCGGTTTTGAGCAATCCTTCGAGATCGACGATGGCGGTATACAATTCGGCGTTCACCCATACCGACAGGATGAAGTTATAAAAAAATAACGATCTCAAGTCGTAACATACGAGGCGCATTATCTGCAACACACGGATCAATTTTACGCTTAATTTGATGGAAAAAATTCCGTTACATACGGCGATACCCGACCGAGTTGTCGACAGAATGACAGACAGAGCGAATGTCGAACTCGAAACAACAAAGCGGTCCGAACTGGTATAAATTACTTATTAAGTATATGTAAGTACATATGACTTACGACTAACGTAAACGCAGATGAATCGAGTTCATTCGCGAAAATGCATCTCGACGAGTTGCGTTAAGTGCGTAGAAAATGCATCACATACTACGATGGCGGAGAAAAGAGAGATTTTATCGTGAAAAGAAAAATTTTCATAATGCAGCTTTCACGCGCAAACACCCAAACACATTGTGTACTATTAGAGCAGATCGGTCTGCATCAGAATATAAGAATAATGCTGTCGGCTGCTGTCCCCCCTGCTTCTTTGCTTTGTTCGAACGATAAATGCCATGAAATAGACCTCAATTAATTATCAAATATCAAATTGATAGCGCCGTCGGCTCGTTTCCTGTAATTTTTCCCCCTTTTATCACCGAGTCGATTGTTGATCGTATATTTTATAGTTTCGTTTCCATTCATCGGCAGGACGCGCAAGTTCATTAACACTTTATCCATACACTTTTATATAAACAGATTCGTACTTGTGAAAAGGTACATAAATACCATTAAATAGATAATACCTATCTATAGCTTAGCTACTGTTGCATCGAGTACAAAAATTAACACGCAAAGGAAGTCAATTGTGTAATATTGTATTTGTGTTGGATTTCTTTCTATAATAATGCTAATTACAGGCCGCGATTTGATTTCTATCGGGGAGGGGGGCAGGGATCGTTTGTCATTATTCTCGTGTTATAGGCAGAAAGCAGACAAATAATCGGATGCTTACACCGCGAATCTAATACCATACAATTTGTACAGTCAACGTCGTATAATTATAACAATTGAAATTTACCATTAAAATTAACCGAGTATATGATGTGTACGTAGCATTCTCATTTTTAAATGACCAAATATAGAGACAGACACACTTACTCGTGAGTAATTTGCGGTATTTGGTGTACGACCGTCGACGTCGACCATGAATTGGATACCCTACGTTGATGGAAATTTGCAATACGATTACCGATCACAAGAACGCGAGCTAGGAGCTACCGGCGAGTTGCAGCGACTTTTCGGAACTGACATACTCGCGGATCTCGAGTTTTAAAAAATGAATAAATTTCAACGGCTCGTTACTTGGAGTTTTTCCTTTTCTTAACAGTACCCAGCCTTAACGATCCGTTAACGTGCGT
This sequence comes from Planococcus citri, assembly GCF_950023065.1. Taxonomy (NCBI): domain Eukaryota; kingdom Metazoa; phylum Arthropoda; class Insecta; order Hemiptera; family Pseudococcidae; genus Planococcus; species Planococcus citri. Next base: position 55,959,020 of record NC_088677.1, on the reverse strand, counting down.
TCCATTTGCAATTATAATCGAATTTAATGGGTGCGATTGTATAAGACCATTATGTAGACAAAAAGGAAATGTCGATCGTGGGCTTACCTACACAATATTGTATCTTTTTTTCATATGTATGATAATATCTGTTCGAAAATCTCGATAGTGAAAAAGTTTTTTTTTTTTAAATTTTGGATGTGGTCCGATAAGTTTCATTATTTATACGTACGTTTGTTTTTTAATGACGGCTGACGGCGCATGGTCAAATTTTCAAGGAAAAAATTTCGTTATGTTCATTATTTTTACCTATTTATTTATTTTTTAATTAAAAAAAATAGAAAGATTACAATTTTAAGGTACCGGAGAAGGTACATACCGTTCTATGAAGAAATGTTGTGTGCGTTTAAGAGGGGATGCGATTCTTTGAAAAAATTTTAGAAGGCTAAACTGATATACACAATTTTTCAAGATGCCATTAAAAATATCTCCCCAACGAGAAAAGAAGGGAGGAAAAAGGTAAAGCCAAAAATTTTCAAATTTGTCGTGTTGATGGTTAAAATAGAGGTTTTTGAAAATTCTGAAGCTGAATCCATCTTTGATAGTATAATTTTGAGTTGATACTTCAATTGAGATTAGGGAAGGGAGGGGAGAGGAAACCCACAATTCCTGACAATATTAAACAGATGGAAAACATTCTAAGGTTCATCAAAGAAATCTATCTGTCAAACTTTATTTAGATGAATCCCTCGAAATAATATTAAAAAAATTAAAAAAAAAGTTCATTGGGTAAAAATTTGTAAAAATTTCAACTTTCAAAAGTCTGCTGAAAGTTTCAGAATTGCTTTTTACGGTTCGAAAGTTTCAAATCGTTTTGGAGAAGAGGGGGGGGGGCGTAGAATATAGGATACGTGCCAATTTCAGACTTCTTAGTGAATTTGGTAAAATTTTGATTTTTCCAATTTTTGGCCCTAAGATTTTCAAAAATTCACTAAAAATCGACAATTGCACTTCAGCTTTTGAAATTTTGGCTTTTGATGTACATATGTATTTTTGTATGTATGCTTTTTCGATTTACCTTTGTCCGGTTAAAAAATTTTTCTGCCAGTTGGAACACTTTTCTCGTCAGAAGAGATTTCAATAATTATGTCATGCGAAAGTTTCGAGTTTTGCCTCTACCTAAAATGCTTCTTTTAGCTGTTTTTGATTTTGATACCTGACAAGGTGAACGTTTCGTCTCACCTTTGCCTCCACCTTCTTCAAGATTTGATTTGTAATAATGTTAAACATGAATTCAGCATTGAAGAAAAAACAGATTTTCAGAATTTCTGTGTCAAAAAGTAGTGAAAAACGAGCATTTCGTTTGCAAGTTAATAAATTTTTTAAAAACTTTTTAAAGATTGGCAAGTTTGGAAATTTTTGCAAAAATATCAAGATTTTTTCAAAGTGTTAAATTAGTGCGTATTAAATTTTTTATTCCTAATTCTAAATTTTTTTCTGTGGTTGTTAAAAGGTTGCTGATGAAATAAAACTCAAGAAAAGGGGCTAGAATTATGCTTTTCGTGCTCCGATGAATACTTTTTAGAAGGGTGTCAAAATACTGTACAAAGTATTTACATTTTATGAAAATACATAGGTTCATGTTTTTTCAAGATGTTCTGTTGAAATTTGATAAAAATTCACAAATTAGTTTGTTTGTGTTTTGTTTTGTTTTGTTTTGTTTTTTTTTTTTGAATTTTCAGAGATTCTAGAAATAGTGTTTTCTGATCAATTTTCGTTTTCTTTTGCTTTTTTGTTTTTAGGTACGTATTTTGAACTTGGATTTTACCTCATTTTATTAAAAATATTATTTTGATCATTTTTCGTGTAGTTTTTGGAATTTTTCTTTTGTTTTTGTCACTTTAAAAATTATTTGTACGAAGTGAAAGAAAATTTCAACCTTTTTTTTTGGAATTTAATGGCCAAGTTGGGATAATTTTTCGATTTTTGTTCAAGTCGCCTGGATTTTCTTCATATTTAATTGGATTTTTTGGCTTGATTTTTTTATTTTTTTATTTAAGAAGCTACGCTGATGATTTTTAGGAGAAAAAATTGTCAACAGAAGAAAAAATGCATCAATTTAGGAAAGTAGAAAATTTATATGTAAATCATTAAACAAACAACAGGAATACAAAACAAAAAGCTCGTGCATTGTAAGTATTTAAAATTCACGAGTAAATATATCTCAGAGTAATAATATCACGAACAGAACTAAGTCGAAATTAAAATAAAACATCCATTTTTTCAAAGCTACACGCTGAACGATTCTTGAAATTTGATGATCTCCTCGCTGGTCAAAAAGCAAAAAAGGGAAAACACGTTTTTTCTTTTGGCGGGATCAACTCCAGGAGGAATAGACGATCGCAAGGTGATATTTCTAATATCGATGTGCTTCAGAATATAGGTAAATTCTACCCACAACTCCGAATTATCGTAATAAGTCGTATTTCCGTAAACTTTACCGCCGATGTACTTCAATTGCATGTAACTCTGTATAAAAAACTTCCGCCGATTGTCGTTTTTCGGTTGTGCCGAGAAGTAGCCGGTAAACGCTTCCGTCCAACGATCCATTATCGCCAAGTCGTAAGAAACGAGAAATGGCGAAGGATGCGTTCTAGCAGACACCATGTCTTCCAAAATAGGTTTCACGTCGATCAGTCTCGTTCTTTTTTGATTCTTTAGACGAAACAAGTCGTAATTCTGGCTACAAATGTTCGACGAGTGGCCTTCAACGGGGAAAATTTGTTGAAATGGTATTTGATGAATGACAGACATCCACGTACAGAATTGCACCACGGACATGTGTTTGTTTTGACCGTCGCAATCGTTGGATAACAATACGACTCTTCGATAGCTGTGCTGTGATTCCAAAATAGGCTGAATCGTAGCATATATAAAACTTATAACGGAGTCGGCGTTCTTGACAGCTTTGCTTTCGGGAAACAAATACATGTAGGAGGAATCGTCGCAGTGATTGTGGACATTAAATCCGTGGACCCAAGTCAATTGCTGGTATATTTCTTGAGTCGAGTTTAACCGAGGAACGCAGATATTCGGAATGTAATCGAATTCGATCATCAAGATTTCACCTTTTTTAGCTTCTGTCAAAAGACGGTTCCTCAATTCGATATGCATGTTGCGGAAATCTTCGTGAGCCATCTGGGCAGTCGGTACATTTTCCATTAATGAAACTGAAGATTTAAAAGAAGCGCATGTATCACAGTAGTTGGCATCAGGTGGTGATAATTTGATCTCCGAATGGATGTGAAAGAGTTCCGAGTACTTGGCGAATTTCAGTGTTAAAGTATTACCGGTATTTTCTTTGTAATATTCGCAGAACGCTTTGTAAATCCTTTTCAGGTTGAGATCCGGGTTTTCGAAGTATTTACATCGAGCAGGAGAACTCGATTCGTAATGAGGTATCGACGAAAGATGGTCTTTCATCAGAGGAACTACTTTTGGTGGTAAACTTCGTGGATTTTTTTTGCCACGACCTCTCGTCTCTAAGAAAGAAGTGTCACCTCGTAATATTCTGCTTTGTATTACTCGTATCCTTTTATCCGAGACTTGGTATAGATTTTTCAAAAACGATAGACATACTCGTACATTGACAGATCCGACTTTAAGGAAAACATGCCACCTTTGGCGTTGTAGTTTCTTCGCATCCGTCAGGTGGGTCTTGACATCTATCTTTTTAAGGCACGATGCTAAGTATAAATCTTGGATCTGTTTACTTTTTCCAAGGTTGCGGTATTCGGCGAACAGATATTTCTGACTAGACGCTTCGAATTTCTGGTAACATTTCTGAACGCAGCAACTGTTCATCGGTTGAAATTGTACCTCGGTAGGGGTATTTTCGTCGTTGATTTCGCCTGAATCAGGTAATCCATTTTGAAGTAATGTTGAGCAACCATTTTCGTGAGCTTTGAGAGGATCCCACCTTTCATCCGCAGCTAACGATGGGTTATGATGATCGCTAGTTTCTTCAAGTGGAGGATATTCGACAGCAGCAACGGATGACGAGGGTTGTTGTTGATAATAGTAATTTTGATCTAGCGATCTATCAGCACCTGACGATCTGTTGCTCCCATTCTGCAATACTTCAGCGAGTAATGATGGATGTTGATTAAGGTGTCTTTCATGGAGCGATCCATCACTGAGTAAAGCTAATTGATGACTATCATCGAGTAAAGACGTCTGTTGATCATTGCAGCTTTCATCAAACGATCTATGAGCAAATAACGATGACTGTTGATGGGGATGGTTTCCATCCAGCAATCCATTAGCACTTACTCCGTCGTTTAATCCACCATTAAATATCAGCGAATCATCCATCGGCAACGCCACAACTTCGACGGATTCGTCGCTCAGATAAACGTTGGCAGTATTTGGAGAGAGCATGAATTCGGTATTTTTACGAAACAAAGTTTTATACATTCTGCTCGATATTGATAACGCTGTTTGAGTCCTTCCTTCGTAATACTGACTAAACGAATCGTAAAGCTTTTGATAGTCGAGCCTCGACCCGCCTTTTTTAGAAGTAATGTAGAACGAATCGCTCTGAGATGCTGAAGTGAAGTGTTCTTTCATCAAAAGCAATGCATTTTCAGGTGTTCGATGGGGTCGATTCGTATGACGACCTCTATTCTCTTGAAACGAAGTTTCGCCTCTGGTAATTTTCAGTTGTATAATGCGAAGTCTTTTCTCACTGACTTGGTATAAATTTGCGACGAATTTGCGACAAACACGCACATCGGCGGCTCCTAGACGAATAAAATACTGCCACTGGTTTTGACGATTTCTGTTGATCGCGTTAGTTCGTCGTCGTTTTACAGCTGTCCACCTCAGACACGAGGCTAAATTGAGATCTTGGATTTGTTTGCTTTTACCACGTTTCCAGAAGTCTTCGAATAAATACTGCTGGCTAGACGTGTCTACTTTTTTGGCGCATTCGAAATTGCAGCATTTATCGATGGCTCGGAATCGTTTCTCGCCAACGATGGTCCCGTTTCTCGCCTCGTAGGATTCTCCGCTGACTCGCGACGATTTTAAACGGTTTTGTTTCCATTGTTCGGGTCTTCGAGGTCGTTTTAGGTTTGATCCTGTGAACATGGAAAATCAAATCATCTGTTTTCATAATGACAACAAATTTTTAGAGTTGGAGTCGGCAGTGCCAGTGTTGAGATAACTCACCAGGCTTCGGTTCGGTCGAGTTTTTCACCGTTTTCTCCATGTACGATTTTTTTGTCACATTCGTTGGCTGATGAAAATACGAGTTAATTAAAAGTAACTTTTGTAATTCTTAATAACACGTCAGAATTCACGAATACCTGAAATCAGAGATGGGGTGCTTTTTCAATTTTCGCGAATCGAATTCTTTAGAATGCGGTTTTACATTAAAAAGAATCGTGATTCGAAAGACTAGTCTACGATTCGCGATTAGGAACATCAAGTACAGAAGTGATGCTTCAAGCAAATTTTGAATGAAAAATCGTTCTATGATTCACACATAAGACAATCCGAGCATTTCCGTGACGTTTGCCACATTTCGAATTTAGCCTGTAAGAGAAAGGACTATTTCACCTTATGTACCTCGAACCAAAATTGAAGTTGGGTTCTCAGTTTCTGTTCGATTTTTTTATATGTTAGGTACCAAGTCCGAAATTGTACAATTCGGGGTTGGTACAGCCAATTTTGTACCATCTCCGAAGTGTCCGGACCAAGCGTGAATATTACTTTTTCATCGGACTTGGTTTGTACAATGCCCGGAGGGTCCGGACAAAGTGTTCGACTTGGTACAATTTGTGTTGTGCAAAGTCCGAAATATAGTTTTATAATGAATGAATTCGAATTTTACATCCCTTTATTCCATAAATATTGAACCAAATTAGAGGAAATTTAAAGATGACTCTAAAATACACACCACCAGCAGAATTTTCAGGTGCTGAAATTCATTTGTTGATTTTTGGGGAAATTTTTACAGATTCAAATATTGCTATGCTCACTTCTCAAAAAAAAAAAAAAAAAAAAAAATATCAAATTGAGATACTTACTAACTAAAATGCTGAAATTTGGTTTTTACTCTCTATTTTCAACTTCTCTAGTCGTGAAATTCTCGTGCCTTACTCATTTGAAAACTACGCACTAATACTTAGATTCCAAATTCATTTTTTTATGGATTTTTCAAAGTCAAAATTTTAACAAATTGTCGTGAAAGGCTGAAATTTGGTTTGTACCTACCATATTATCAATTTTATGAGTTAATAGCAGATTTCTCCAGTAATTTTTTAAAAAATTGAAAAAATTTTGGATTTGAACTAATACTAATACAAAATGGTTTTGAAAAAATTTATCGAAAAGGTCATAAAGATCGATGGCTAATCCAGGTTTATGCTAAATTTTAATTTTGCTCTAAATACTTATACAATTTAGAAATATAAAAAAAATCGCAAAAATCGAGATGAAAACGCTTCAAAATTTGCTGCCTCCGAAAATTTGCAGCCCTAGGCAGCTGCCTAAGTTGCCTGTGCATAAATACCGCCCAAAAAAATCAAAACCACCACCAAACGACTCGAGAAGTTAAAAATAGAGAGTCAAAACCAAATTTCAGCATTTTAGTTAGTAAGTACCTCAATTTGATCTTTTATTTTTTTTTTTTTTGAGAAGTGAGCATAGCAATATTTGAATCTTTAAAAATTTCCCCAAAAATCAACAAATGAATTTCAGCACCTGAAAGTTCTGCTGGTGGTGTGTATTTTAGAGTCATCTTTAAATTTCCTTTAATTTAGTTCAATATTTATGGAATAAAGGGATGTAAAATTGGAATTCATTCATTATAAAACTATATTTCGAACTTTGCACAACACAAATTGTACCAAGTCGAACACACTGTCCGGACCCTCCGGGCATTGTACAAACCAAGTCCGATGAAAAAGTAATATTCACGCTTGGTCCGGACACTTCGGAGATGGTACAAAATTGGCTGTACCAACCCCGAATTGTACAATTTCGGACTTGGTACCTAACATATATACAGAGTACAGACTCTATAATGAAGGGTGGGGGGGGGACTCAATATTCTACTTTATGGAATAAATCAGTTTTAAAGAGAATAAATGAGCGATTCAAAATCAATAATCGAAATTTAAAATGCTCAGAGTTGAATTTACACAGTGTAAGTTCGACATTTAAAAAAGAGTTGGTACAAATTTCCAAAATGGGATCTCACCACTCCGGGAAAAGAGTGTACAACATTTCTCGAGTAGAAATTTTTTTTAATGAAAATGATGTGGCACATGTATGGTTGAGCAGTTGAGCTCTCCTCCCCCCTCTCGCCAACAAAATCCAGTTGAATTCTGTCAAAATATCAATAAAGTTTGTCAGGTTTTAAAATATGCTGAGTCTGAGTATCCATTTATTTTTTGGATAAGACTATTCATTACCCCTCACCTTTTTAAAAACTCGAAAACATGGTGTAACATTTAGTGCTAAGTTCGAATATAAATTCATTTTTTGAATTCGAGCTCTCGATTCACTCTCCTCTCACCTCAGCTCTCAATTTTGAAGGTAGCGAGGCCGTGAGGGGTGAGTTGAGGACGAATTAACTTGAAAATTTGTCCACATGATGAGGAGGGAAGGTATAGTACTTATTTTGAAATTTGTTGATGAAAAACATTTTTAAAACCTGAATCAGGAGCTTTTTTTTTTTGAAAAAATCCCAGCTCAGAAACAGGAGTTTTCTTTACTTAGTTAAGACTTCTCGTTAATAAATTTTCAACGTTCGGGACCTTTCATTCATAGAATCTGTTTAAATGATCGGGACCGAAGGGGGTGGTGGGTGAAATTTCGAATACGAAAGTATGAAAATAAAAAACATCTCACATTACTTCAGTCTAGTGTCTCTCAAGTTTAAATTCAAACAAGAAAGAAATATTGAAGAATCGTAGAAAATAGTGAGACCAAATCTGTATCGCTGACTGAATCATCCCATCTCTGTTAAAAATAAATTTGAATAAAAAATCGCACTTTATTCTATTAGTGTTATTGTTTCATGTGCATGAACAATGGTGTTAAATCAATGGCATTACCTTCTTGCATTCTAGTTATGGTTTTCAAAGCCAAATTTTAATGCTTTTATCTCAGAACAGAATGATAATTGAAACAAGAATCGCTTACGAGGTAATTTACTTTAGATTGTGACTGAAGAGACGAGAGAGTTACGTTAGATAATATCAATTTTTACGTCATTAAAAATTTTCCATGAAGATCCTGTATTACTATTTTCAAAATACGAGTAGTTCTAACATAATACAATGCTTTGTGTTACAGGTTGTTATACTTGTGTTTCAAAAAATGTCAGATTTTGAAAAGCAAATCTTGGAGGAATATAAAAACATTTGAAGCTTCGACAAGTTACAGAAGTCTACAGATTTGAAGAACAAAACGTACAAACTCGTCTCGATGAAAGTGGTGAGTAACCTAATTTCAACATTCTATTGAAAATTTTTAGCACTTTGCCATTTTTTGGTGTATTTATTTTCATTTTTTTTTTTTTTTTTTTTTTGAATTTCATCACTATAAAATTTGTTTTGTTCGTTCACTGATGATAATTTGAACGCCAGACTTACCTTTATGCTAATTTACACAAAAATAGTAATATTATTGCCAAAATTGTCGATTTAGTTTCCAAACAAATTATATATTGGCCCCCAGCCATATTTCAATTCTATGTCGTACACCAAACAAGCAAACATTTAACTAATTTTTTGTCGTATTCCACATACAGAAAAAAATTGGATGAAAAATACTTCGAGTTTTACAATTACTTTGTCTAATTACCAGAGAAAAATAGAATAAATATTTAAATTTTCAACTTCGGTACTTACGTTTACACACAAAGTTATTTTTAACCGAACACAAGTACCTACCTATTCGTTCACTCTCACGAATAAATAATTTTTTAAACGCAAACAAGAATCTACATTTCACTATTAACTACACCCCTTGATTATACATATATTACTTCGTAAGAAGATAAACCCATCAAATGTTAAATATTGGCTATAAGACATCTAACCGCATTGCCGTGCTGCAATCGCAGGACATCCAGCAAAGTCGAAGTAGTTTGCTTTGCGGGCGTCGACCGTCGGGTGAAAGATGGTGCTTTACTGAAGCTGCTTTTGTAGTGGTGTGTCCGAGCCCAATGCCAGCTAATGAAATAGAGTGTGTGTGAGTGCCTGGCCCACATATGAAAAAGGAACCAACGCACAATGGACTCAGTGAACAAAAAGAAAAAAAAACAGGTAAGGTAGAGTGGGGTAATTGCAAAAACGGGGTAATTGCAAAAACGAGGTAATTGCAAAATTGTGACCTCTTGCAAACAAATATCAATTTTCTGGTTGTGCCAACTAGGGGGTGTCGAAGCAACAACCTTTACCGACATATTCATCTGGTTACAACTCGCGGGGTTCAACTTGTCGCTCCGTAGCAAACACTTTTATCAAAGCATGTTGAAACCACTCATAAGTAGAGTGAGAGGTGTTTTTTTTTAAAAAATGCACGTGAAATGGAAAAAACTGTCGATTTATCTGGAATTTTCACGATTTAGGGTCATGAAGGGTCAAAGTTTAAGGTAAGATATCGCAATTTGAAAATTTTTTTCAGGTTGGCCGTAAATTGCGTTTTTGCAATTACCCCAGAAAAAATCGACTCGGGGTAATTGCAAAAACGATTTTGTTAAAAAAATGTTTGCACTTACCACAAATATTTTTTTGCCCTAAATAACTTGAAAATGGTTCGAAATTACAAAAAAAATAAACTTCCACGGTCACATGATGAGTTTGTTACACGTTAAATAAGTGATTTAACAGTTTCACTGAATTTTTAAATTATTGCTCCTTTTCAATGTTTTACTAATATATTTGACGAAAAATGTATTTCTATGTTGAGTTTTTTATATAAAAAATATCAGAAATGATCAATAGTTGATTTTTAGTTCATTTTAGCGAGTTTTTTAAAAAAAAATTTTCAACATTTTTTCACTCCCCTAAAATTTTTTTGGGAAGTGGAAAAGTTACACGTAGAATACAGTGAGTGTGTTGAAAATGCAAAAAAATAAAAAAAATATCGCCCACTTTTGCATTTACCCCAACATGGGGTAAATGCAAAAGTCGATTTTCAAATTTTCAAATTGCAATTCTCTCCACGATTTGTGGACCGCATCCGTGCAATAGTCTTCTCACAGCGCCCGCCTCTCAAAGTGTCACTAATCAAATAGTGCTTTGCAATTACCTCACTCTACCTTGGAAAAAAATGTTTCTTATGAATGAGTCTAAAAGGTCTGCTATTTACGCGACTTGGTGAGAGTGGTTTCTTCCATATTATCACTTCATCTGCTGATTTTTTACTGTTTTGTTTCTCTGTCACCATACCATGAAAATGTAAATGAAATGAAAAGGAAAAAAAAGAATGGGCGATGTCCAATGAACTGATTCCCGAAAAACTGCATGCACAATATAGGCCACAGTCAAATTTTAAAGATCTTTGTCGAAATTTCGGCAGTCAATCTACTTTGATAGGCGCAGATTTCTTCTTCGATAGTTCACGAAAACTGATCAAATCTTTATACATATAGGTACGTAACCGTAATTTTCCAAGAATGTCCAAAGCAAATTCATAGCAATTCTTCTGTTATTTCAGTTAGGTTGCATTCCTCTTCTTCGATAGTTTACACAAACCAATCAAATATTTATTGCCGCAATTTTCCAAAAATTACCAAAAAAATTTGATAACAATTTTTTTATTCTTCCTGAAATTGTTCATAACTAATTTTGATAGGTCGCATGGCACTTTTCCAGAAAATATGACTCAACTTTCAGCTGAAAATTCTTTGAATGTGTGCAGAAAAAGTGATACCTAATAAGTAGTGAAGTTTTGATTTCAATGCCGAAAAATCTCGGCTTTTATCGAAAAATTTCAAAATGGTCTCAACCGTTTTGATGAAAAAATTGCTAAATTGAAAATACATAATCACTTTTTTGTAAATAATTGCCAAAAAGACTCTTGCTTTTTTGCTAAAATTATCATCAAGGTCCTTCTTTTTAACAAAATTCTCGCTTTTTATCAAAATTGCTACGCTAAAGTACTTAAGTTTTACTTTAAAAATAAAATTACCCAAAAATTTCGCTTTTTTATCAAAAATTGCTAAAAAGTATCGGTTTTTGCAAAAAGTTTCCAAAAAATCATGCTTTTTGCAAAAACTGTTGACATCTTGCGTTTTGACAATTTATTGTGAAAAATTATAGTACCGCTTTTTAGCAAAATTGCGAAAAAGTATTGCTTTTTCGCCAAAAATTGTTGAGAATCTTTCGCTAAAAACTATTTTAAGTCTCGTTTGCTGCTAAAAATTGCTACAAAACATATTTTGTTTTAAATTCCGAAAAGTCTTATTCTTTTTCAAAAATTGTTACGAATATGACACTTTTTTTTAATCAGAAATTGCAAAAATTCTCACATTTGTTGTCCAAAGTTGTTACAGAACCTCGCTTTTTCTTCAAAAATTTGCAAAATAGTTTTGTTCCACTTGGAGCTTTTTTGGTTACCTACTAAAGTTGTTTTTTATTGGGGGGGGGGGGGGAGGTCGGTGCGAGTCTTGCGTATTCTGCAAACCGCTTTTCCAAATTCTTTTTTCCCTCAAGTTCATTTTCGAGTATGATCGAAGATGGAAAAAAATTTGTGCCTACTGAGTTCAAAATTTTGACCAAATTTTTTGATTCGACGAAAAAACTCCACTGCGGATAGTGTGACAAGTCATAATAAACAGGCTCGAAAATGTTTTCAATTTTTTTTTTACTTTTATTTCGAATTTATGGAGCTATAATTTTTTCAAATTTAGGTAATGAATTTCGAGGAGCAATTTTAGATTTTTTTACAAGCTCATACGTATTTTCCATCTAGCAATGTTTGATTTCAACCAGAGTTCTTGTGTAAGCGAACATGAATGAAAAAAGTGTTTTTATGTAGACAATAAACCACTAAAAAAAAAAATAAAGGTCAGCTCAGGTATAGTATTTGAACGGCACCTATCATTATCTTCTTACGAAGTAATATACATATAATCAAGGACTACACCAAAGGCACCAAATCCCGATCCTGAATCAAAAATAATGTGCATCCTTCGCCATCAAACGTCAGAAGATGGATTAGGTAAATGACATGCTCTGAGATAAATTTCTGTTTAACCCTTCCACGAATTATCTCACAAAACCGGTAATTATTAAGAAAAATGCGCGGCTTAAAGAACGACGACGACGAGACTTCAGTTTTGAATAAAAAAGGTCGTAAATTATGGAATATTTCATGGTATTGTAAAACTCCCTAAATCTCTTCTTACCATATTGTTCGTTTTAGGTATTTTCATTTTACAGCGTGTTAAATTTATGGTTATTTAATAGTTCGTCTAACGTACACCTTCGAAAAATATGTACAATTACGGTGTAATAATTGGTAACGCTAGAGGTAAATTTATTTTCGTATTGTTCGCAATTCGCGATCGTACGTTGTTCTGCCAATACTCGTAATGGAGTAATAATTGTTGGGTTAAATAGTATAGGCAAAGATAAAGAATAAAATGTGACGAAAGTATATCCAACCTCCTATGGTAGATGAAAGTAATTGAAAGTATTGACGTCGAGATAACTCTTACAAGTTATCAATCGGAATAAATGTAAGGTTACGATAGAATGCGGAGATTGTTCTAAAAACTTGGCGCTCGATAGAATAAGTAGGTAATAAAAAATTGCTGCCAACCCGGGAAGGAAATAAGAAGCACAATTTTTCCCTTATTAGTCCTAATGATCACGCCTAATTTTTTGTGTATATGCAACGTAATTTACATATTTTTGGTTATTATATCATACACCGGTTGATCTATTCTTATCCTATCCTACCGCCATCGTAACATGAAATTGAATCACGTTGTATTGTAATGTACAAACAATTTGTTCGTCCAAGTTTCATAATAATATGCTGGATTCAAATAGAAAAAAATATAGGCGTACGAAAATAAAACTTCAAACGGACGGTAATGATGTACCATCTGACCACTTAAATATATAATAAGTGAAATATTATGCAATAGCAATAGAATACTTTCAATTTCAATGTCGAAACTCTAATATGCTCTCTTACCTCGGATTATTCCCTCGGAAATCAGCGAATGGTCCTGAGAAATGATCAGTTGTGGGAATTCACATTTATATTACCACTTTTACTAATGTATTTCAATTTTTATTCGATAAAATGAATAATTAACATGCATCAATTCAACTGCATGCATATAAATTAATAATTTAAAAAAATTTTTAAAAATCAAAAAATTTTACTGATTAGATTGTGTTTGTTTTGAAAAGTGTTTGTGACGTTGCCAAGTATTACACACGGTAATTTCGCCCCATATCAACGGTAATTACGAAAATGTTTCTATACTGCCTGAATTTTACGCGTACGATGTGAATTTTTAAATTTTAAAATGTCGATCAGCTGATCCATTCTAGTTTTTGGTGATTTTTTTTATGGAATGGCTGTACTCTATTATAATTCGTGGTTCATTGATGGGAATGTGAATCTTGTTTGCTTTCGATATGATAAATGTATGTGTGGCAGTAGTTCGCGGGATATGGATACGAGGTGTAATCGTATCGAATTTTAACCTAAATATCGTGCTATTATTGTAAAATGGATTCGTCGTCGCGTAATGATCTAATAAAGACCATCGAACGTTACCAAAATAGTATACAGCTTGTTAATCCTCCTGACAGAGACGCACAACGAGTAAGTACGATAATTTTCTCAATGACCAAAAATTACGTAATGTCAATTTTGACGGTTGTTCGACGTATGATGCGCCATATTTGATACTTAATGATTTATGCGGGTTAATTAAGGTCGCGATTTTTTTCCGCAGGTACTGCATTATGTCCGCAAACTATCCAAATTGCCTATAAAATTAGAAGAATTGGAGAAAACCGGCGTTGGAAAGACGATCAATGCTTTACGCAAATGTCAAGGTACGGTCGGAGACGAAGCTAGTTTACTCGTGGGTAAATGGAAAGCTATAGCGAAGAAACAAGTCCACGAAGAAGAATTGGCTTCGCGTAAACGGAGTGATGCAGATTCACATTCAGATAATCAATCGCCTGGTAGCGAATATAGTTCCAATGTTGTTAAATCCAGTAAAAAAATTAAATCAGATGATGAAAAACCAATCAAAGAGTCGAAGCCTAAATCTTCCAAGGATAAAGTTCAAAATGGTAAAGATTCGAGCCACGATAGGAAAAGGAAACATTCGCACGATAAAGATAAACACGAAAGAAAGGAGAAATACGTTAAAGTGGAACCCAGTAGCGATTACGAAGATGAAAATGGGCTAGACGAACCTCGTGTTGATAAAGAAAGCTCGCGTAAATCAATCAAAGTCGAAGACAAGCATCGTGATAACGATAAGAAGAAAAAGAAAGAGAAGCCGGACGAGAACAATGTGACGAAAAAAGAAAAAGAACATGACAAGAAGCATAAGTCGAGTAAACATAAAGACGATAAGAATCATCATCGACATCATTCATCGAAAAGCTCCCATACTGAGAAGAAACACGATTCCAAATCAGACTCGGAAAAATACCGCGAACGAAGCGATAAGAAAAAAGATTCGTCAAAAAGTTCGCACGATAGTGATAAAAAATCTAGTAAAAGTTCGCGAAAAGAGAGTCATAAATCCAGTTCGAAGTATTCGTCCAAGGAGCCCAGTGTAAGCTACGTTAATAATCACGATTCCGATAGCGACGATTACAACGGTTCGCCTACGAATCATACCGGTGAGCTTTATATTTGAGCGAATAACGAAGAGTTCTCCAATATTGGACCATGTTCTAATTTCTATTACCGTATTTTTAGACGATGATTTCGGTGCTGCGTTACTTGGTATTCCGCTGGCTGTCTCACCTGCCAAGAAAAGAGATACTCCTTCGAAATATTCCAGTAGTATTCAAAGCTCTCCTGCTTCACCTCTGAATAGTGGAAGTGATGTAAGTATTGGCATATAGTGGCACGCGTATTTGTTTTTCATTCATTTCTAATGACGGAGAATTAATTTGTATCTTATCTTTCAGTTCGATGTTTTATCAAATAGCGTAAAACTAGAACCATTAGATGATCTCGATCTAGAGAAATTAAAAGCTGATACCTGTATTACGAAAGATGATATAATACGTCAACGAAGCAACCTCAGGTTAAAGGAAATATCCGAAGAGGAAGCTCTAAATTCGATGACAACGACAAAGAATCAGAGGTTCTTATCAAATCAATATTCGATTTGATTTTCCTGAATTATGTATGAGCATCTTGAGATTGATTTAATTTTTCAACTTACAGAACCAAAGTATTTTCCGGCTGTAAAAGCAGAATCAGCGTTAAATTTCCAACTCTTTTCGAATTGTGCGTTAGAATACTACAGGATAATTTCGATAGTACGTATTACTCTCCTTTTGAAAATCTCATCTTGATAAATATTAGATTTATGTATTTTATGTACTAATTTCAATTTTTGTTTTGTAGGTCTCGAGTTCACTGGAGGTGTTCCATTCGATGTTTTAAAACCCATTTTAGAAAAAGTTACTGCTGAACAGTTAGGTAGATTTGAACATTATAATCCTTATTTAATCGGCGAGACCGACGAACTATGGGCGTACCACGTGAAAAAACATTTTAGTCGTGCCAAAAGACTGGAGCTTGAATCATGGAGAGATGTATATATGGTGAGTTTATCACAAGTGAAAGTACTGTATGGAATATCTGTATATTATGTATATCTGCGTCTCGTTTAACTAGTTTTCTCTCTCGCTGATTTAATCAGCCAGTATCGTCGTTATCGTCACCTATTAATTTTGAATTTCAAATTTCACGCCTTTAAACTGATAGATTATCCGTTCAAGTTCAACTTTAGCCTTCGTACCAGTTATTAACGCTGATAACCGATGGAAAAATTTAATTTTAACTCGAATAATTGACTGGCGATTATCATCTTTGTGTAATTAAAACAGTCTCTGGAAAATGATGAAGAGCAAATAGAAAGACAACAAAATTATATAACTTGACGTGGTGTGATTTTGAGTAATCAGATGGGGAGAGGGGCAAAGTACAAAAGCTTGTTGAAATGATGAAAAGTATTTCGTAATCGTAATGTTTTGATTTGTATCTTTTCAAGAAAGAAGAAAATTATTATTCTTTGTCCCATAATTTTGATATGTATAATCGGTTTCTTTCTTTTGTGCTATGAGCGCTTTTTTATTTTTTGGCGTTGGGGTTGGTGGGGGGGGGGGGGATTTCCGATTTTATTTGTTTGTTTCTTTGGGTTTTTATTTTTTAATATTATTTTGACTCGGGTTTTTCCTCCTAGAGACGTAAGTTATCCATCGATTCACCTTCGATGATATCCTGTGAATCAATGATGTGACCTTGTTCTACGTCCTACAATAAAATCGATTTCGATATTAATTATCAACAACCTTAACACTGTTTTCAGAGATGCGTCGATGAACGTGAAGAAAAGTTACAATCGTTAACAGAGAACATTTCGCAGTCAATGGCTAACTCAGCACCAGTTCGTAAGACGAAACTGGCATATTTAGATACGCACGTTAAACCTCCTAGAAATGTGGCTAGAAGTCAGGTAAATTAAATTCATTCGATGATGAAGTTTATGAGTATAAATTGCTCTATGTTTCCCGATTGCTGAGTCTGTTTCGTTTTATTTTAAAGGCTAAACACGGTACTGCTAATTGTTCAGTCAAGAAATCATCACCAAAAAGTTCTCTATCACCTTCAGCACCTGGTGGGCAGTCGGTGAAAGAACGATTAGCTCAAGAGAGCTTGAATGCTCCTCAGGCAGTTACTTTAGCGTCTCCGAGGAATCAATTGGGTAGGTGTATTGTGTGCATCTGTTGCGAATAGATTTTCTTATCAATTGTACTGATTTATATGTGTTATGATTTTATTTCAGTTAAAAAGAAGAAAGCCCCATTGATGCAAAAATCACTCCAATTATTAAAGGGCTTGAAACGTTGATTCAATGTATGGACGAGATTAGCCAATTTTTAATTACGCGTATTATCTTTTATTATTCTAAGTGTCACCTCGAGAAGTGAATTATGTTGGTGTATTGATATTTTCTACTCTGCTGGTATCTCCCCCTCCCGTTTTCATTCATTCTTATATTATTATTCTTACTTTGTAAGAATTTTATAACTTATTTTAGTGATACACCCGAGAGGTTTTTTAAAAGAAATAATTTTGAACCGATTATTGTACTGTGAATTCAAGACGATATTTTTTTCCTACGCCCGATTACCAAAATAGTTATTTTTTTTCATGTAATTTATTTGTTTTTTTTTTGTCGTGAAAACGTTGATAGTTTTCAATGTATTGTTCGTTAACATGATCGTGATTTTTGTTCAGTGAATGTGCATTTTAATGTTTTTATCATATACGGCGTCGATATCACCGAGATTGTTTTTATTCGTGTATAAAGTTTGATTTTATTTGTAAATTTGCATGTTTATATTATTCATTCGATTGAACGTACCCAAATTTTGTTCCTTCTTATCGCGATATTTTTTTTCTTCTTAATCGTGAAACGAAATTATAACTTACACAATGAGATGTGATGAGATTTTGTAGCACGAGGAGATACACGTTTTGCGTGCCAATTCGTACGTGAAGATGTACCACTTTGACGACACCTAAGTTGTTGAAATGATGATGGTTAATCATGTATCTTGTTGATTTGACGTCAGAGTGGTAATGTACGTCATCATGCAAGATTGGGTATTTTTATACGAACGGCTGCTGATTTGATAATGTTTTTAAAAGATATGTTCATTCGTAGGCAGTTGTCTTGGTAATAAGATTATATAAGGTGTTCCAAAAAATAAAGCTTTGGTCATTTTTTAATGTCGTGTTATATTTTTGACAGTAATACCTTATGACGAGGAAAATTTCTGTTTTAGTAGCGATAAAATAATGTGAATTAAGAAACTCTGGGAAGAAGTTCGAGATTCCCTTTTGAATGTTTCTTCCATTCCAACATGTTTTCACTGTCATTTCTTTCTACACGCTTTCCCTCTCTCACACCCTCTCGTTTAATCTCAATTAGAGGCCTGAATTATTCAGAGTCAAATCCTCAAAAAATGAACTCATTTCAAAATTGACTCTAGAAATTTTCAAAATAATGATGCTTGCACATACTCGTATTTTCCAAATCATCAAATAGGGGAGGAGAAGCGTTTACATAATACGAAAATGAATCAATCGTAGGTATGTACTTCTAAAAATGATTGAATTCGTATGTTATAAGAAAAATAATTTATTAAAAAAATCTATAAAAGTAAAAAAAAAAACATACATGCAACGAGAAACGACTAGAACGAATGTACACGAAAATAAAAAATTTAATCTACAATACTGTATGGAAATTTAACACGAATAGAGAGAAAGAGCGGAAGGGGAATCGTTGTACAACCTTAGAGAAAGACATAAAATGCAGCGGTGAAAAATTAGCTAAACATTTTCGAAATAGTCATACGATAGAAACCGCTACTAAATTATTTTTCTCCAAGAACTGGCACGAGGTGAACTTATTATCTGGAAGATCGTATTTACCAATGATGTTATGTTCGTTCTCTTTCCTGTAAAAAAATAATTTGTTACAAAATTGTTGCAGAATTTGCGATTAAAAAGGGCATGAATAATGTAAGTACTTTTTCTTTTGCACGTATAAAAGAGAGATGTATCGCTTCAAGAATGTTATTGCTAAGACAGACGAATCCAAATTCCATGATAAATCACAAACGAACTGAGAACTCGTATCGACTGAGATGTATTGTTGCCCCAGGGCTAAATTCCATACTATCACTTCTTTATAATCACCTGTGAAATTATTCGAATTTGTAGAGAAATTCATTTGATAATTAATTTATTATTGGAAGACTGAAAATATGTACCAGCTGACGCTAAATATTCTCCGTCAGGACTGAAGGAAAGACAATAAACTGGACCAGTATGTCCGGTAAATACACGAGCAGTTTTACCGTCGATAACGGAAAACAGCCTTACTGTTTTATCAATCGAACCTGTGGCCAGGTAAATACCGTTCGGATGGAACTTGACACACTGAAAATGAAATTCAGGGTTACTGAGACGTTCAATGTAATGTCCAAGAGATGGAACAAGTATACTTACTGTAACACTATCGTAATGACCGATGTATAATCTCAATGGATATGTTTTATCTAACGTCCATAGCCGAGCAGTTCTGTCGCGTGATGCAGTTGCTACGTATAGATTCAAAGCACTCACGTCTAGACCCCAAACTGGACTATCGTGGCCCCTGAAAATGAACCAAAACATGTTCAAATATTCCATGGAATTAACAATCCTAAAGGAAAACTCACTTGTAGACCGCAACACATGAGAAATCAGAACGTCTCCAAGCTCTCATCGTGCTATCTTCAGAAGTAGATAGAATAATATCCGGATTCTCGATCATTTTCACCGAGCTAACTGATCCACAGTGACCTCTCATGACAGAAAAATGTTTCGTACTTGTATCCTCGCTTAAACTACTATCATAATTTGGTATTCTTAATTTAACCGGAAGAGATCTAGCTTGAGGTAGATTTTGGTTTTCTTCGGAAAACGAAAAAGTCTTGATATCCGAATCCAAAGTTCCACATGTTAATAATTTCGAGCGGTAACACACTGAACTACAAGTTATGCTGAAAGAGTTTACAAGAGCGGTGAGTTTTGGAAGATTTATGGGTTTGGGTCATTTATAATGTAGTAAGTATTTACTTTTGAGCATTATGCATTTGTAGCAAAAGTAAAGGCATCGGTTGAGGTATTGAGTTTCGTATATTTTTGAAAGTTTTCATCAACGAGTCCAAATTGTGATCGGATGTCGAATCGTTCTCTCTGTCAGAATCACTACTGCCTTCATTGCCTACTGTATCACTTTCATCGTGCATCAGCTCCGGTGATCCGTTTTCAACACGTTGGCCCATCTGCAAGATTGGAAAATTTGTTATAACAACGAGATGAACTATATTTTAACGTAACATTAGAGACGGATTATCTTTACAATCATTTCGGATTCTGGACAAACCGACGGATCATCGTCTTCGCGAATGTTATTATCTTGGTCTTCGATTACGAACCAAGAATTAAGTACCTTGAACGAGATAAATACGTAGATTAGCATTATTTAGATAAATTTCGGCAAAATATTTCGAATGTCTTACATTTAATAATATCATAGGCTCGTCACATTTCGAAATAAAATTCCTGAGTAGAGTAGCGGAAGTAGATGACAGCCTGAGTTCACATTTTGCAGATCTACAATTCGAAAAAAATACACAATCAGTAGTAAATATGTATCGAAGAATTGTATAAAAGATTCATGTTGAACGTACCGAAAAGCTTTAATCAGCGGTTTATTTTCGATTTCATCTTTTTTGAAGATATTTCCAATATCTTTTATTATATCTCTCAAAGATTCGCGGGTAAATAAACCTTGGTGTCGCTTGAAAAATATCATGGCAGCTTGGCAATGTTGACCGTTACTTTCACACAATGTATCCAAGTACAAATGACAAAATACAGGGAATAAAAGCTGCGATAACTCTTGCTTGCATTTCGTATTTTCCATATCACATATCCAAGTTTTCAACCTGTTGAAAATGAACCAGTTGAGCAAAGTTTTCGACAGACTTACTTTCGAAACAAAATGGTGAATACTTCATGAATTCGGTATCCATTTGTGTGATGCTTTGAGTCGTACAGCTGTAAATATATGTATTATTTTGAGACGTGTGGTAATCCAAAATCAGATTTTCCAGCATTTTTATCGGTGTTTGGGTTAAATTACTCGCTCCATTTTTCAATACGTCTTCTTCCTGCGGAAATGAAAATTTGTATTTAGAAGGTTCCGATGTCTATGGGTTTAGAAATATGTAGCAGATTACTTACTGTTATTCGCTTCTTTTCTAAATATAGTTCGATTGCATTATCAATCATTTCGTTATCAACATCGTACTTTACATTTATCATCGTTGATTGTATTCTTTGAGCTTGAGTATACGATCAATTTACTTGAACAGTACTTCAATTCATTTACATTGTGACTCAATTTACTATTTAAATAACGTTATTTGGTGCAGTAATTAATTAAATTTATACTTTAAAATCATACTTCGAACAATTCCGGCAATTTTCCACAATCACACGACTTATCAAAAAAAAATCATTGTGGGGTAAACACGACCGTCAATTTTAAATTTCTCTTGCTTCTTGAGAACTGTTCTCATTTATTTTTGTTAAAAATTTTCAATTTCCTGTGAAATTACAAAATTTTGTGTACTTATTTCAAATTTCATTTTTAATTTAATATTAAATAAAATTATTAATAATTATTGCGGCATTTTTCAGTTTAAAAAATCAAAAATTGAAAAAACCCAGACATTTTTTAGCAGTATTTTGAATCATATTAAGTAATGGTAACATTGCTTTTCAATTTCATGGTGTGGTAACTTTTCTGAACGTGCCCTTGCTATTTTTCACCATTCGAAAAAATTGTTTGGCGGTTGTAGATTTTTGATTTTTCTAATTTCTCTGTATTTTTCTCAACTCTTTTTCTAGAAATCTACCCAGTTCATACGATAGTTCCCTAACGATAGGAGTCGAAGTCAATTGTCAATCACCCAACATCGCATGCAAGTTTTCATTTATCCCTCACTCTAGTCATTCATTTTCAATCAACAGTATCTAATGTCTCAAATTCTCAATTCGTGGAATGGTATTTGGTATTCAGTCAGTAATTCCGTGTTAAAGTGAGTAATTTCTAATTGCCATACCTTCTTTTAAGAATTTATAGAATGAGTCTGTTTTACTGAATACTGTGTATTTATTTACTTTGGTAGGAAAGGAACATCGAGTACTTGTCCCACGTGAATATGAAAATACAATAGATCTGGGTTGTTTTACTTCATCACATCTTCACCGTTCATCAACTAATTCTACAAAGCACGAAAGATTAAAGAATCATTGGTGTTGTTTCAAATGCAAAATGTGATGGAATTCGAGCGAACACTGAGTAAATTAGATTGATCTGTCTGTTGAGTGTTATTGGCCATTCGTTTCTTCAATTGCTCTCATACTCATACTGTATGTTTTTGATAGTTGATAATTTCGTAGATTGTTTTTGTCATATTGAATTCATTATTATTATTGTTAATTTTTTCTTGTGCTTGTACTAGGTGTCGAACAAGAGGAGTATCGAAACTTGAATTTCTTCAGAATTGAGAATCGACAGAGTAGTACTGGACTGGTACTCTCACGGCTTCACGGGAATCCGATCTCAGAACTGAAGTATTGCAGCTTCAAAGATCAGGTGAGATAACGATTCTTTAAAAATTGGAAACGAGTGCACTAATGACTTCAATGTAAATGCGAGGAAGGATTTTTAAAAATCCATTTCCATTTTAGTCGTAACTCGTATTTTTTGTAAGAGTAGGTAGTACGAAATTCAATCAAAGATGAAAATAAATTGCTATTCTGCTCTTCAAAGTTCAAATCTTTGTTCTTTGTTCCTAAGTAATTTAAGATAAATGAAGATTTCCTCTTCGACCAAAGAAGATTTTAGTTCATCAAAATTCAAAAATCTTTAATTTTTTCCAGATGTGAGATGAGAAGTAGGTTTTTTTGAAAAAAATATCGAAAACGTAATAACCAAAATTTAAGCGTACAATTCAGAACGCGCTCTATAATCATGTACAGAAGCTCGTCAGCTGATTGTTGCTGCTTATCGTAATGACGACGAAAAAAATCAAGATAGTGGTTTGGTTTGTGTGGAAGCTTTTCGTAGCTCTATTGTCAATCTGCGAGTGGACGAGTTAAGTTTGTCGTAAATAATTTAACGTATAATTCGTAAAATTTCTCGTCTTCGTGCATCGATGCTGAAAATTTTTAGTTGGATATTGTTTTAAAACATTTCGAAAGCAATAATTTAGCTAAACTCGTTACAATACTGCTACCCTCGAAAAGGATTTTCGCTCAGTTGCGTTATAACAGGTGAGTGAATGGAGTTAGATTAACAAAGAACTTAGCATTTGAGTAAATTCCAAATTATGGCAATTTTCACCGTTGTTTGTTCGGTATACCTACGCAGTTCAATACCAACAAAGACTTGGTTTTTGGCATAACGAAAAATTTGGCTATGTCGTATCGCAGCTGAATTGAACCGTAAAAGTCGCGTTATTAGTATAGATTACGGTAAACTCAGGTGTGGAGTATTTGTTATATCGTAAATTAATTCAACTACCAGAAACACACGAATAAACAGACTGATTTCAATTATTCTTTATACCGCGTTCCTATTTTCCTACATTACTGGGCTCGTATTTGATAATGAACTTTTTGTTACTGATTGCTAAAATGCGTACTCAATTATGCGATAGAAAAGTTAATCCGATTGATTTATCTTGAGATATAATTCGATAAAGAGTTGGTACCTAGTTAATTACTCGATAGATATTCGAACATATCTCGCGTACGATTGATGTTCATAATTATTTAGCGATTAAGCACGCACGTAACCGTATTATTCTAATCATGTGGTCATTTTACAGGTGTAAATTGTCTTGTCCATGAATGATGGGATGTAACGTACAAGATATTGTTTCATGGTAAGTATCATTGATGGATATTGTTCTTGTTCAGGAACTAGCTTCGTTTAAGACTTTCGCCTCCGTCTCGGTCGTATTTCCTGTTCACCCATTGCATCCTATCGAATGTAGATTCTTTTTCGGCGTTAATAGGCATTTTGCGATAATAACGATAACGCCAAATACGAGATGATATTGGTTAAAACGACGGTTACGCGATATTGACCTAAATGGTACCGTAAAACGTTTTGTTTTCTTTAATTAAACCAGTTCGTTAGGCCAGTCTTGAGAGAACTCGCTTGTCCAGTTCTTTTTCTCCGCGATAAATTTTTTGTGAAGCACTTTCGTACCTATGTACGTAAGTTCGTTGCATTTGAGCAAAAAAAAAAACATCGATTGAAGTAAAATTAATTCAAAATTTTAATTTATTGCGAAATGCTGATATTCTTGCGATCGCGTGATTTGTGAAAAAAAAAACATTTGCGATCGATGATGCTGTCGTCCGTGTAGAAAAAATTTTTCGTTTAATTTCCAAGAATGCTGGTAAATTGCGATTAACAGAGCAGTGAACTGTGGCTCGACCTTGTGTAATTAAATATTTTTTGTTTACTTATGGAATTTTCTCGCTTGTGAATTGTTTTTCAGTGTTATATGAGCCGGTATCGTTTCACTATTCGTGATCCTTTGCGTCACGTAACTAACAAACGATAAGAAGCTTTGAAAAATTTTGTATTTAAAGCACGAATCAGAAAATAAGGAAGCGATACCGAGAGGTCGTTGATATCGTTGAAGTGTTTTCAGTGTTTTTTTTTCGAATGAATTGGACAAATTGTCTGAAAGTTTTCAGTTTTTAGCTTGAAAATGTGCTAGTAGATTTTTCTAAGGTTTTATATTCTATTTTCATTCGAATAAGGTTATTGAATTTCTTATTTCCGTTCGTGATATCGACGTTTTTATTTTATTTTTGATATTTTTTGGTTTCAAATCCTTGAACGTATTGATGCTTAAAGTGAAACAAATTCACCTTCGAAAAAAGAAAATACCTGTTCCATTTTTCTGTGCTTTGAATTTCGTTCTTTAATCTATTGAAACAATTATTTATTAATTTAAAACATTATTATGAAGAAAAAATAACGAATTTTCTCAATTATGAGACTGATCTCCCACGCTTCTGTACCCTCTTCTTACTTTGCGAACAGGTAATCATCCCCGAGGTGATGTGCTCCAGTCTAAGTCTCTCATCTGTAAGAGACAGATGAAACGCATATCTTACAAGCCAAGCCAAGAAACTTAATTCGAATTTCGGCGTTTCTGTTTTGAAATTTCCAATTCCACGATCAAGTACAAATGTTTTGAAAACAAACCTCGCATGTTTTCGACACACTTTAATCGAGAACTGAGGAAAAGGAGGGTGTAAAAAATCAATAAATTTGCTCAATGTGTAACACATGGGACATTTATTACGTAAACAAAGCGCCTAGAAACAAAATAGGAAAATTCAATTAGCGTGGCAGAACAGAAAAAAGAGCAGAAATTTCGCTTCTCTGTTACCATAATGCTTCTCGAACGACTATTTCGTCTGCAAAAGGTCTGTAGAAAGGGAGAGATAGAAATAAAAATAAAAACAACGTGCAATAGTCGATTGTC
The DNA here is from genome assembly GCF_950023065.1 of Planococcus citri. Taxonomy (NCBI): domain Eukaryota; kingdom Metazoa; phylum Arthropoda; class Insecta; order Hemiptera; family Pseudococcidae; genus Planococcus; species Planococcus citri. The sequence continues at coordinate 55,933,587 of NC_088677.1, read as the reverse complement.
TACAACAGATCTAATTTCAAAACTACTCTCAAACTAATCGTAAGCTATGAGCAGGAAATGTTTGCAATTTGTGATGCACGCGTTCAATCTTCGGTATTACACCGCGAATAAAACATATTCCTTGTGGAGATGGTAGCGACCTTAATTATATCCAGTCTAGTCTAGTTCGTCGATTCGGCGAATGATTGAGATATAGAGAGATGATTTTCAATTAGTGCGAACCTGCTGCTAGTCCAGAGAGATGTGTGGGTTCGATGATAATGGGCCAATGAGATGACGACGTTGACCGGAGGTTATGTAAATTTCGGCTCAGAATACGTATACAATGATATTATTAATGTCAAGGTTTTGCGACACGATTTCACCTAGACTACTCAGTGGCTCTCTGCTGTGTTATGTAATGCAACACCTTTTTTTTGCATCAATTTTCTTTTTTCTCTCGATGAAAGTGTTTTTGTTTCGGAGTATTTAGCGTAGGTACTTGTGGCAAGGTATCTGCGTTGTTAACTACTTTTGTAGGATTTTATGGGGCTTGGTATGACATCAGATCGTAAGTTCGAGACGAAGGAATAGGGTTTTGAAGTTGAGATAAACTTTTCGTAATGTTAATTTATAGCGATTCTAAGGGTTGAAATTGACAAAAAATTGAAGAGAAAATAGGTTCACAGTACTGTGATTACGATAAAATTGGGCAAGTTTGTTTACTTTTGTTGACCTTGAAATACCCCTTTTCTTGCCGGAATGAAACAAGTTTTGATGACTTTGAATATTTGTGAAAGTTTTGTCATTTGTATTCGTAGAATGAGTGACTTGGTTCTTCGGTATATTTTTTAATACGATGGTGTCGAATGATGAAATGAAAAGGTTTTAGAAATTTAAAAGGATTCCTTTTGTGTAGGTAACCTTTAAAAATCTGATTTTCAAACAAACTGAATCAAATCGATTTTTTTCATTTGGAGGGGGGGGGGGGTACTTAATTTTTTTGAACAAATATGTCCGGATTTTCTAAACTGGCGCTTGAATGGAAATTTTAATATGTTCTATGAAAAGTGGCCACTGAAGTAACTGAGTTGTTTTTTGATTTTGATTTTTTTTTATATGTACCTAACTACCTATCTATATATATTCTAGTAAAGAATTATAGACAACCGAACTAAATAAGACATATGAAAAATTGCAAACTTATAGGTCAATGTGAATCCCCTCCCTCAAGGAACTTAAAAACCTAAATTAGGTAGTCATTCAATTCTAATTGCACCATCTTGAGGAAATATTCAGAAAATCATCTAATTTAAAAATTGAATGGCTGAGGTCTCCCTTAGAGGAGAGAATTGTCAATTCCGCATCAGGCTATACACTTCCTATGATTTTTTTTCGCTTTTTCGGAATTTACAAATTGGTGAAAAAATCATTTTTGAATTGGCATTTAAGTTCATTTTTGGCCTTTCCGGAGTGGTTTAAAATTTCTGAGGAAAATTGAAAACTCGCTGGTAACTCCAGAATGGCTCAGAGTCAGACCTAGTAATTTTTGAGATGTGCGGGAGTTAAATTGAAGAAATCATTCAGATTGGATTATTTTTCTAGAAAAATTTACATTTTACGAATAAATTTGAAAATCGCCCTTGAAACAGTTTTTTTTTAATTTTAAAAATTTTTGAGAATTCGCAAAAAATGCAATAATAAAGTTCAGCATCTGAAATTTTGTTAGGTACGGAGGTTTTAGGATATTGTCTTTCGATCTACACAAAAAAAAAAATCAATAAAAATTACATATTTCAGTATAGTAACCGGATCCCATTCAAAAATAATAGTGATTTTTACTCAGCCAAAAAATACATTTTACCTATAGAATTAGGTAAAATTTATTACTCATAGTAAAATTTACTAATCTCATAGTAAAAATCGCAATATTTTTGAATGGGATCCGGTTACTGTGTGAAATAGTAAAAATTATCCATAATTTTTTTTTTTCGTGTAGCTTTGTTTCGTTCAATTTGGAAAGTGCTAGTTCAGAATGTTCCTTTGTCAAATTGTGGGTATTTATTTCACACTTGGAAACATTTCAAACATTTGTAAAATACAATTCAAGATATTCATCCTTGTCTCTATAAAAATCAAAAATTTGCCCTCAGTCAAGTGCAGTATTTTTTGAGTTTTATCCTCTTCAGCTAACTAAATTTTTTCAAACTTTCTAACCTACATCAAATTACTCGTACTTTGAATATTCATCTTATGAATCGGGGAAAACTAATTTTTAACGAATTTTTCATCGTGAACACGATAAGCTGCATATTCTGGAATTCCAATACAGAACTATTTTAATACTGGTAAACTTTCCAATGATTTCGCGTTTACGAGACTCTTGCTGTCAAAAACGGTGACACGAGGAGGGATTGTCTATCGTTTTACTTCTCAAAATGGACTGTTGGTTTCAACCAATAATATGCATACGCGTACATATTACGAAAGATATTTTATTTGCATTAAAAACACGAGTATTAGGTACATACAATATTGAAGGTAACATTTTGCTTCGTAAATTAATTCAATAGGCTAATTATTAAAATCCATTTAGGAAAAAAAAAAACTATTTAAAAAATGAATGACAGAGACTTTGCATAAAAATAATACGTACACAAAATTTATCTCACTCGGAAGCGTATTTTCTGAACCCATCAAACTTGCTTTTAAACTCAGAAACTTCTTCAGGAGAAGATAAACACCATTCTAAAAATTTACCTAGTTCACAGTATGCCATTTCCAAAAAATAAAGGTCCTCGCGAGCGCGCTCGTCAAAGCTATCGTCGCTGTCGCAGTCGTCTTCTATTTCGTATTCTTGGCTCCTTATATTTTCAGCGATTTCATTTAAGGGTACAGTTGATTTAAATTTTGCGATTTTCTCGTCACTCCCTAAACACCATCGCATGAACTTTTCAAAAGGCTCCCTCTCGAATTGAAAACAGTATTCAGTAGTTGTTAAAAGATGCAAAACGCCAGGCAAAAAGTGAAACTGTTTGAAATCAACTGCCGCTTGCTCAGTTATTACGAAAGCATCGACAAATTCCATAATTTTGTCGAGATCTTTATTCCATATTACGTATCTGGCCAAAACTTCGATCATTTTAGGCGCCAACAGTAACCGATTTTTGAAATCAGCGGCGAGACCGACCTCTTGATAAGTATCATTGATAAACTTGTCCAACGAATGAAAATTATCGATGAAACGATCGAAACGCCCTTCATATATATATTCAGAGTGGAAAAATTCTAAATGTTTATCCAAATACTTGACCCGTAAAGCAACATAGGTCTGATTTTCCAAGCTGCAAAGGTTTAGAAATTCATCCAGCTCTGACCAATGCGACTTTTTTATAATTTCTGAACATTTGTCCTTGATATTTTCGTATTTGGATAAATTATTTTCTTTGAATACGAGTACATTAACGTTGCTTTCGTTTTCAAAGCATAAATTCATACACTGTTTAAAATTTGGTATTGTCCTACGAGATAGAAGAACACGCCAATTTTCGCGCCACAAGGTGTTTCTGGCATCGAACGGGGTGTCTTTCAGCGCAGCCAGTAAAAGAAACTCACTTCCAGAGTACTTCGTCTCAAACAAAGATCGATCAAGTAAACAATCTCGAATTGCCATCTGTTTCAAATGATCTGGAATACTATTCCATAACTCGTAATACAAAGACTTTTTATTCGGAACATAGGTGTAACCATCATACTTAAAAAGCTTCCAAATTTGTACTATGAAATTACATTCGGTAATTTTGCGAGTAATATAGCTCCATGCTGCTAAAAAGTAACGCGTTCCGAATTCCTCATCACTGAATCTCTCATTGTACAAGGTCGTACGCGTGTTACACATCAAAGTATCTATAAAGCTATAAGTGCGTGCCTCCGAAACCAATGTATTTAATTCTTCCTCACTCAACTTTGCTAGGATATACCTACAGAATACAAATGTTTCATGTTGGAAAAAGCTCTCTGCGCTTCGCATTCGACTTTCAGCGTTTAAACTATTCCAAAAATAAATTACACATGGCCAATTACCGGTGATGCTAATTTCTCTTAGATGGTGTTCGAATGTATCAGGGTCATGATTGTAATCAAGGATAGGTGGTATCTTGTGCAACTGATTTCTTAGACGACAAACCCAGTAACGGAATAAGAACTCTTCGCAATAATTATTGTTCTGCAAATCACTGGAAACATTGTCACCGAGGTCTAGGTGTTCCGAGTCAGATACAGATGGCCAAATTCTCATAATATCATCCTCGAGGCAATACTTACAAGCAATTTCGAACTTTTCAATATCACTGATCGCTTCAGAGAGTAATGCTCGTCTCGCGGTAAGATAATAGTCAATACCGCCATCAACGTCGCAGACAATATCGTCAATTTTACTCAAAACAGACAATAACCACGGCCCCTGCCGTTCACCACCACCGACCAAGGAAGCCTGAATGTTTTCAACATACTTTTCAATGATGAGACGAATTGTTTTTGGTAGATGAGGCAATAGGCGTATTCTACTGGTATCTTGTGAAATATCCAACTTCATCTTGAATGTATTCAAAGTATTATTGGAACGATGCTCACTGACTAGTTCACGCCATAATTTCGCTGCTACTACGACGGCTGCCAATTCTTGTAGAGCTGACGGACTCGGAAAAACAAGGTCGTAGACATAAGCCGAGTTTTCTTCCATTTCGAGGTCAAATCACCATCGACGTGAGTGGAAAACCTGGAACAAGAATGATATACCTATGTATTACTGTTTCAATTATCATAGTAGCATTGGATGTCAATTTTGACGTCACGTGAGGGTTTAATTAAAGCAAGCTTAACAAGCGATACCAAAAACAAAGTCATCTTCTACTCTTAGGGAACTTCACGAGGTCATGTTTTTACATTTTTGCCCAAAATAAATTAAAATGTACTCGCCTAATGGTGAAATGAAAATGGCATCTATTCGTCGAAAGATAAACCTGAAATCTGAATATCGCAATTCGCATATGTATACTTTTATTAGATATATTTATGTACTTTACATTTTAGGACGAATCAAGAATTATTTTCCAAAAAATCTAATTTCGAACGTACCAACAAGGTTCTAGCAAACTATCTCATAACAATTTCACTACAATATCTAATTTTCAGTCTTACTTTCTCATTACTTCGAAAAAGAATTCCAACAGCCAAGTAGTGCTTTCAGCTGATTGGAAACATCACAGTGTTAAAAGCTATATAATATTAGTACTCTTCATCGTACTCACCTTTTTGCTATTTCGAATCGTCCAACACTTGAAAAAACGATCAGGATCAGAAAGTATTGCACTATTATCTTCTCGTTTCACTAATAATTAACGTTGTTTTTCAAGATTTTACTCTTTAATGGACATACGAGCGTATAAAATAAACAAATGGCACTTATTAATTAGATATAAAAACCTTTGAAGGTGATGGAAACTGGCAAAATGTCTACAGGAATATATTTTGAATAAATGTCTGTGCCCTGTGGCGATATAAACACGATTTTCTTTGATAACAACTTATCTCATCTCAGTAGTGGGGCTTGAATCATCTTCTAATGGTACAACCATGATATAACTTGAACATTTTGCAGCATTCTGTTCGGCCGTACCGGAGCGCGATCGGTTTCTCATGGTGGTGGAGGGGGAGGGAAGCAAACGTGAAAATCCCTGTTCCTACATTGGCAACGTATTCTGATGAGCGTTAGTAATACGTATTATTACTGTAACGATGTGTACGTGCTCTCTCCTACCCCTCCTCCTTATCATCATCGCTAAAACGAGAGAAAAATTTATTGAATCGCTAAAACTGGTGTCAAGTCCCATTCAAGGAAGGAGGAGTCGAGGAGATGTCCGTGACACTCAAACTGATTCCAAGTGGTAACCGGAAAATTCTTCCCCTGGCGATTTTTTCCTTCAATTTTCAGGGAATTTTCAAATTTTGCATACTTAGGTGCTCACATATACTTAACTAATTATTAAGTAATGAAGATTGGGACCAGACTTGGAAAGCCAGATAAAAGCTAAAAGCCGAAACTTTTTGATGCTTTTTGAACGCTGAAAGATAGCTCAGTGCTCAGCAGTATCATTTGCCGGCTAAAGGCTTTATTTTTTTATATTTTGATTTAACCTACGTGATTTTTAGTAGGTATGATATTTCTTTTAAACTGGAATTTTAAATTTCAATTTTTTCCAGAGAAAATATCGAATTTTTTTCAATTTTTTTTTCAGAAAGGCGATATTATGTATTTTATCACAGCTAAAAGCTAGTTAAAAGCTAGCCATATCGGCCGGTTTAATTTTGAAAACTGAAGCTTTGAATTTTTTATCCAGAGCTAAAAGTCGAAATCTTTACTTTATCTTTCGGATTTCCAAGTCTGTTTGGGACACGATATCATGAAGTTTTCAAATTTCTTGAAAATTGATGAAAAAAATTGCATAGAGATGAATTTTACCTGAACCTTCCAGGGTCGAACTTTTGCTCCTTTCTTATTCAATCAGTTCTGTTTTTGCACCATTTCAAGAGGACACATTAAAAAGATTTTCACCAAGTACCTCCTAGGTATATCGTAAAAAAAATCAAAATTAAAATGGAAAAACTTGAAAAAAATGTGTGTTTTTCTCCCTGTCTCTCCGTAGACTCGCGATCAGAACTGAAAAAGAAAGGATCTGTGTCTTTTAGTGAACAAATATACTTCGGGTCAAGTTCCATTTTAAAAACATGTTTTATTTTGAAGTTTTAAAAAAAAAATTATTTGTGTGAGATGACTCCCTCCCTCCCTCCCTCCCTCCCTCTCACCGGATGAATTTTGAATTCGTTATTTATTTGAAAGATGTTTTACGAATGAGAACCCATATCGATCTGATTGCTCGTAATCTGCTTTCATTAAATTTTTCTAGATGAAAATTGGGAAATTTTTCACAACTTTTATTTATTTTTTTTTTTCAATTGACGAAGCCCTGCGAAAAAATTATGGCCAAATTTTTTCAACGAGATTTTGGGTAAATTTCAAATAAAAAATGATTTTTGTCTGAAACTTGAGAACATTTTTTTTAACATGTCGAACTTTGAACTCTCAACAGGGGAGATGAAGAAATAGGCATTGATTGAAAAAATTGAAAGTTTTTCTAAGTACGTCTTGTTGAGGTCATTTGGCTTTGATTTTTACCAGGCTTCATTAAATTTCAAAAAAATTGAAAACCCCAAGTTATATTCGTGTTCACTGTTCAGCACCTCCAAAATCATGTCAATCGATGTACCACGTGTCACAGTTAATTTGTTTTCCTCGCAATATTGACCCAAAAATTTTGGAGGAGAGAACTTCTCTGCTTTTAGGCGTTCGAACGCCTAAGCTTCAAAATGATATGATTATTTCCTTTGATGCATGTACATACATACGAGTATATTGTCTTTAATTTTGTATCATTCATTTTTGAATGGTTTAAAAATCAAGCCTTGCTGTGAGGAATGAGGAATAAAAGGAGTAGAATAATGTTTGAGAATACTGTATTTAAGCAAATAATAATCGAAAGCTGACGAATAGTTACGTATTTGTAAAATGTGCCCTTAGCTCTAATAATAGTGAACTTTGAAGAAAACCAATTCGCTGTGCAATTTATTGATCCCAATTTCTCCTTTGTTTACAGGTATCAAAAGAAAATTGGCACTTATGATAAGCAACAATGGGAAAAAACAGTAGAGCAACGAATTCTAAGCGGTCTGACACATGTACCAAAGAGAACGGCTAAACTGAAAACCGAATTGATCGATGTGGATTTAGTCAGAGGTAAGGATTTTGTTCATTCCCTATGATATATTTATAATTTTTTAATTTGCCTAATGCGTAATTATTACGTATCTTTTGTGTACTATTTTATCCATTATTATTTTTTTGCGGAAACGTCAGATTACATTCTTCCTATCTTATCATTAAACCCCAACGTTATTCATCGGAGATGAATTATTTTTTTAGCGGTAGATACTGTTTGGTATTCGCGTGTGATTTGTTCGGTGTGTAACGCACTCTTTAAGTGATGCGTTGTCTCGTCATATTGTGTATTTACGCTTACTATTTAGTTAATTACTAGTCATGTGGAAAGGGTCAACTATGCGAAGTGTTAAATGAACGTAATAACGCTGATAGATGTCGACTCGGTGAGCAGGATTGAGAGTAATATCGTAGGCATTCGATGACCTGTTATCATCCCGATTAATTAGAACATGGTATTTTTACACTCTTAACAATGACACATGTGACACAGAAATATCATCTCTGGACCGATGAGTATGTAAAATGTAATCTAATAACCTGAAATGTCTACCTTATTGCGTTCATTTTTCTGTTGCAAATGGTGAATTATTCATCGTCGTGATTGCGACTGTATGTACTGGTGATTACAGCGTGAATTATTTTATACTATGTAGGTACCTGAAAATGGAAAATTTTCAACTCGAGTGATTGAAAATTATCGCATCGAATGTCGTAGTCGTCGTAATTAACAGAGCGTGATTTTGCACTAATTTATTTATTTTTCTAAACACCGATATCAACAATAAGTATTTGTTTATTGATTATTATTGCCACATCGAACAATCAACCAACCGACCGACCAACCAACCAACCAAAAAGAAATGACGAAAAAGTTCTACGACTCGATAAATTAAAAAAGAAAGGAAACAACGTTGAAATTTAGTATTTTAAACGTGCCACGAATTCGGACGTTATAATTACGATTTTGTGTATCTTTTTCCCCTCCTTTCCTCTATATCGCGTACAAAGGAAGCGGAGATTTTCGAGAAAATTTCCAAGGTCGCGAAATGCCCAGGTTGTCGAGGTTCATAAAGTCAATGTAGATATCTATTTTTATTAGCTGTATCGTTTGAAGTTAGGTATACGAAAAGGCTGAACAATTTTGAGATAGAAAATTGTTTTTTCAGTTCGTTTTCAAGAGGTGGGCTTGAAAGTTTTTTCAAGTACATTGTGTTTTATTACGGCTCGTGCGAGATAAAAAAATTTTAAACGATAAAATATAACTTATTTTTAGAAATGATTACAAAACTCGAAGGTTTGAAAATCGATATAGGGCTTCGAATGTTATAAAAATAAAACGGTTCGTTTACCAAGGTTTTTTTTGTCCTCGCAAATGGAAGGTTGATGGAGAAAGAAAAGGAAAGCTTTGTGAGGATGGAAAAATGGAGGAAGTTAGTCTGACAGGATAATTTATAGGTAGGTATACATTGGTTAAATTTTGCTGATTTTTTTTTTTGTTGAAGTAGGTAGCTTAAGACACTTTGAAAAAAAAAACACCTCCTTTTTCCATTCGCACTCAAAGATTGAATTTTTGGGGAGATGAATTTCTTGCTAATTCTGTAATTATCTCTTTGTTGGTGAAAAAGGTGTTAATTTTTTTTTTCAAGTCTAGACAGTCCGAAAAAAGGAACATATTTGTACCTCGATAATTTCAGTGATGCTACCATAGCCAAAAATCGTTGTGAAGTAACCTTACAAAAGAATTTGTTGAAAATTTTAGGCTTTTGATCAACGTTTTAATCTTTCTCCTCCTCCCATTCTGCAAAATCTCATCATTCCCAATGTTCTGATGTTTTGAACGTGTTAAAGAGTAATACGGGGGGGGGGCGGATTGAAAATATGTGCCAATTCTTGAACTCAGGGCCATCGAATTGGTGATCATCAATATGCCAGTCTAGGTACGAGTACATTGAACATGTTTTTGAATTTTGATTAAAATTGGGTTTCTTGTGCAGTTGTGCCCTCACTCTTTAAGGGATATCGAGATTCAGTTTCAAAATGAACTTTGAAATTTTCAAATATTGGGATGTAAACTTTAGCTTTCGTTGTGAAAATTCGATTTTGAAATTTTCAAATTACATCGACCAATTTTTTAATATCCTACCTATTTTTTTTTTTTTTTTTTTTTGAAAAAAAACTGCCGATTTGTCGAAGATTTAGCCCAGTTTTGGAATATTCGTTTCAAAGTTTAGCAGTTTCATGAAAAATCGCAGAAGCGCAATTACGAACCCCCTCATCCTCCAAATACGAGGGTTTGGAATTGGAAAGAAACTGAGTGAAATCGCTTTTTAGAATTTTCCAAGTAGAAAATAACAAAAAATTTCCCATCTTGTTTCGTTTGTACAGAAACATATTCTTTTCCTCTGCTATTGCTGTCAGTAAATCCTTTTCGAAGAAGAGGATTGTATTTTTGGAGATGATTACGTTGAAAAAGTATCATCATGAAAACGCTTAAGTATCTTTTCTTGATGTTCTACTCGGACAATTTTCCAAACACATTTGGGTCTCTTTTTTCCAAAAGCCTGCTCTTATATCTTCTACAAAAGTAATTTTGAAAAAATTAATTCGTGTTTCTTGAAACAAATATGTACGGTGGTATAAAGGTTTATAAATTTTGAAAACGAAAAATTAAAATGGTGGAAACATTTGCCCCCCCCCCCCACAAAAAAAAGTAAAATTTTTACGACCCTGCCTCTCCTCTTCCAAAAAATCATCAATTTTTTTAATGTCCTGTTGAAAGTTTTGCTATTTTATTTTGAAATTCTGTGAGATACCTCGAGAGGGAATGATCTCAAGTCATTTATTTACAATTTGAATGAAATTTCGATTTTTGGATAAATCGCTTTGAGTAGAATTTGAGCAACCCAAATTGTTATATTGATCTGTTTACTCGAAAATTTTAGTTTTATTAGACATCAAAATGAATTTGGATCGCCGAAAATTGTTTTTTTTTATCTGTTATCGAGAACTCTTCGATGACTTGAAAAATCACAATTTGAAAATTTTCCAGCTGGGTATCTTCATGAAGACGAAAATATCGTCAAGTCCACTTGATATTATTTCACTAAATGAGAAGTTTTCTGTTTCAAAGTAGAATAGTTCATTTCCGTTCACAATATTTTTTTTGTCTGTAATCCTGCCAAAAAAAAAATGATGAGAAAGCTTTGTCTACTCTGCAGGAAAAAAAATCAAAAATTTGGTGATTTCTAATGCCAAAAAAGGTTTCTCAAGTTACTGTGGATTTTCAAAATTTCGCTCCGATGCTTGCTCTCAAAAAATAGCAATTTGTTTCTTCAACGAAGTTGCAACCCTTAACCACAAAATTATCAATTTTTTCTTCAAGATTGTTCTCCACTACTGTTCGTGATTCATTCAAAAAAATGATAAACAGATTGGAAAATACGTCTTCTCTACTACTGTTCGAGATTCATTCAAAAAATAGTAAACAGTGATTGGAAAATACGTCGGTATATTAATTACTTATCAAGAGTTATTATTTATTATCGTCTAAATAGGTGATTTACCATTTTTATTATTCTCGGTACTGAGTGTGCTACCTAATTCGTTTACGATAGATGTGTCTGTAGCGTGTCTACAGAGTACTTCGTATTCCTTTTTCACTGATACGAGTACCACTTAATAAGTAGAATATCCATTACGTACTCTCTATGTACTTAGCTGAACTTGCGCGAGACATATTGGCTTATCGCGGTACTGCGCTAATTTGTCTTCGAGGACCTCGCTTGACCCGTCAGCGAGGAGAAAAAAGGAACTTGAACTCCATGTACGATCACTAGCACAAATGGCTCGTGACTTGTGTGTTCATTGTACCTGTGTACATGGTATAATATCATCTCGTTGCCGTATGCAATTTCTAACCATCTCAACGATTAAAACTGTATCTTCTTGGACGTCGACTCGACTAGAGAGCATCGTACTAATATGTAGTAAGACCTTCGATCAAGTACAAGGTACCTACTCGTGCTCGTATTAGCGCGTTGAAACAAAAAAAAAAAAACTTGGAAAGAAAAATCGCCTGCTGTAAATTTCTTTCGCGTACAGATCCTAAAATCCCACACATTTCGCTGGTACATGCGACTTGCGAGAAATTTACAAGATGTACTACTATTGTGTAGTATACTACGCGTAATATTACGTAATCCGCGACGTACTTTACTTATGTACGTAGGTACGTAAACGTCTGGTGAATTTTTCTCGTACGTATGCGACCTCTACCTATATTGTATTTGTAATACGTATAATAATAGCGCCGGATTATTTTAAGACGCGCACGTGATAAAGCTCCCATTGCCCACCAGATGCCATGTAGAATACATTTTTTTTCTAGAAATTCATTCGAATACGAACTTTTGACCCTTTACGCCATGCCATGCCACGCTAGGCCATGCTCGTATGTTTCCCTTTTCTTATTATCACGTCGAATCAACGACGACGCTGCGTTGCTTTGATCGTTCACTTTTTAATTGTTTTACACCTTATGGAAAATGTTATCGCTTGAAATAGGTTAGCGATTGCCGAATAATCATGTTGTACTTTTACATCGTTTGTTAGCTTTCCCGCGTGTACAGCTGTTGATAGGCTGATAAGCTCACAGGGCTGATGTTGTTTCGATGCTGGGATCTGTTTCAACTTTCTTGTCTGCTAGATGGTACATACATGAAACATGAGAAAAATCCGAAAATTTAATTAGTATGACTGCTTGTCACAGTGGTGAAATTTTTGAAAATCTTCGAATTAAAATAGGATTTGTTCGACTAAGTCGAGTAAATCGAACAATTTCATGCATCCAAAAATTTCAAACCGACTGGCACTGGATCTAAATTTTTAAAAATTGCGATGGGTAATTTTGATAACTAACCGAATCTTACGATTTGTCTATTAAAATAAAAAATAATGCTCCCTGTCCATTTTAGCTGCCTTATCGAAAAATTGGAAGTTCTACAGAGTTCTTAACTTTTCCAAAATAGTGCAAAAATTGCATAAATTGATGAAAAAAAAATCAAAAGAGGATCTAGATCTACAAAAATCCGTCGCTCTTATGCATTCAGTCCCATTTTTTACGTAAATGGAGAAAAAGGTGTTTTTGAGCCCTGAGTTTTGTTTTCTCCCTCCAAGTTCCAAAATCTTGAAGTCTGCGATTGAGCAGCATGGCTATTGAGATCCTATTTTAAAAATTAGCCCGTTGAGGAGGATGAAAAAATGTGTTGGTACTATAATTTTTTTAATTTCATGAACAGTTGAACTTTCACAGACACTGTAAAAATTTATTGCAGTTTTCCGATTTCAAATCTACATACAATAAATTTTTTTAAAAACATGACAAACACATTCTGCTCTAACGTAAATTGAATCAATCTTGAGGTATGAACTGCCGAAATTTTGCACTTTTGCAAAAATCGCCAATTTGTGAAAATTACGAGGCTCCCTCTCAGCCCCCCCCCCTCCGTCTATAAAAGGTTCGTAAGGAATAAGCCAAAAACGAAAAATTAAAATGTTGCTGAAGTTATTTTTGACATTCCTTCTCCCCTTTTCTCTTTCCTCCTTCTCCTCCTCACTCCACAAAAAAATGAGAAATCTCAAAATATCTAAAGACATTGAAATATAAAATTTGGAGTCCCCATTACCCCCCCCTTCCTCCTCCTCCTCTTCCTCTGGAAAATAAAAGTATTGGAAGAATGTCCGGGCAATAGTCCTGCTTTTCTACTTGTATTCTTATGTATATTTTGGTTGACTCCTTGAAATTAGGTATCTGACGAGCTTATTTTATAATACGTTTTAAAATTTTGGAAAAATATGAGCTTTTTTAAAATTTCAAACCAAGTTGAAAATTCAAATTGATTTGTCTGACCTGAAAAGCTCGATAATTTTTCATTTGATTTTTTCTGTAACTTTCAAAATTGAGCTGGTTTGGGTCAAATTCTGAGATTTTACTCTCCGAAAAAACGTAAAAAACACGTTTTCACGATTTCGACGGAGTAAAATCTCAGAATTTGGCCTATAAAAAAGCTCAATTTTGAAAGTTACAGGAAAAATCAAATGAAAAATTATCGAGCTCTTACTAGTGTGTTTCAATTGTAAATTCTTAAATTTATTTGAAAAAAATATGCGTAAACACCTTTTTTTAGGGGTGCCTAAAGTGGGGGGCTCCAAAAAAAAAGGTTCAAAATTACGAATGTACAGGGAGCTTAATTAAACTTTTTCATCTAGATAATTGAATAAATATACCTCAAAACGTTACGTTTGGCGCAAATCGCAGGTTTTTATTTTTCCAGCGGTTCTCAAAACATCGAAATAATTACAAAAAATTGGAAAATTGGATTTTTGGGTATCACCGGAAAATTTTATTGAGCTTAAAATTTGGTAGGATGGAGGTCTTTCAGACATTAATAAACTGTAAAATGCTGGTTCCAAAATTTTTCAAAAATCACCCCCTCCCATTTCTGCACTCCAGGGGCGAAAACAGGAAAATTACCTCGCATAATGTTTATCCGATTCAAACAGATATTTTACGATAATAAATTTTTTGAAAATAATACTCAGTGGTTTCTAAAATTATTTTTTATTCGCAATTTTGGAAACCCCTGGAGCCCAAAAAATAGTCATTTTGGGTTAAAACTAACCACGGATTCGTATTTAGGACATTTATTACCACATTTTAAGAGTGGTCGAGTCAATAACTGTCTGGTGCCAAATTGGCCTTATCGTAACTCCTCCTTTCCTAAAACTGATTTTCAAATTTTTTCACTAATTTAAAGCTTATAATATGGAATAATTCAATTTTCTTCACGAAATTTTGAGATCGTGAACGTCTCTGAAAACTGGTTCCAAATTTTCAAATCTGTTCAACATTTTTTTTGTCGATTTGTATCTATAGTTTGTTCAATAAGTATACTTCTCCAGTTTGAGTTGAAGGGTAGAAAACTTGAAATTTCTTGAGGAGGGTAAGGTAGGGAGGGAAGATTGCAGCCAAGTTCAGCCACTTTTTGTTTATTTTGAGCTTTACACGGTACAAAATTTTTGCCATAATTTCATCATTTTTTAAAAAATTTCAATGATTCTGATTTTTATTACGTATGAATAGGTAATGCAATTTTTACCAATTTTTTCGTGATTTTATGCTATGTTGTCAACATTTTGGGCATTTTTTCAATGAATTTCAGACTAAATTTTCTAATTTTTTTTTACAATTTTCGTTGATTTTTTCTCTTATTTTGGCTGAATTTTTGTTAAATTTCTGCTTGTGATGATGTTGCCTTTTTTGTTTTTTTGTTTTACTCCTGATTTTCCTGATATTGTTGTGATATTGCCAAAATTGCAAAAAAATCCTGTTTTTTTTTCATTTTTTAATCAAATTTGGAAGTTTGCTACCGGGTCAATTTGGCATTCCTCCTCTCAGAATTCTAGAAAAATTGAAAGAAAAAATCTGAAATAATTTAGCAGTTGAAAAAATGTTGACCCTTCCCCTCTCTTTTTAACGCCCAAAGAATGTGTACAATTACATGCTTCAAATTTTTGTTGGAGGATGGGTTTTATTTATATTTCGTCAGATCTGACGAAACTCTGATTTTTTCACGAATTATTACGCAAAAGCATCAAATATTTTCTTTTGGATCACTTATGTATTTCAAATGTTTCCATCAACAACGTAAAAAAAAAAGCTTCCACGTACTTCCACCTCCACATGCGACCTTTTCCGGTAACTTCCTTCATTCTTGAATACACATCCTAAATTGGAACTTCGCCATTCTCTTTCATCATTCATTAGGCACCATCGATCCAAGTAATTTTCCAACGTTCTGGAAAATTTCCGAGCGATTGGTTCCTGGCACACGAAAATATTCGCATTTACACGAGCAGCAATCCTTCGCAAATATACATAAAAGATATCCCCGCATACCAGGTCGAGGACTCAGAAGGATAATTATGCAGCGAACGTGGTCGGATAATCCCAGAGGGAGGAGGAGGGGGAATGGTTATACTTTACACCAGCATTAAAAAGGAAAAAAAAGGTCGTAAAAGGACATTGGCGAATGATCAAAAGCATAGGACTTTTGAAGGTAACTATCGTCTGACGACGCTGTTGCAGGCATGTTGGTTAAAAACAGTAGGGTGAAAAAAATCGATTTCGAAACGTACACTTGTTTTGTATAAAATTTTGCAAAAACCTATTCTCCCCGTTACCCCGTCCCCTAGTCGAGCTTTCTCGCGTACATTGCGGTGACCTTGATATACTCGTACGTACTACATTGTAGGTAATGAGCGGCGAAAAAAAAATCACAGTCGATAAAAAATTACTTATGTACATACGGTGGTGGGCGCGAGCGAGCGAGCGAGTGAGTGAGCGAACGGGTGAGAGACGAAAATAGCGAATTTTTACCTGCGGTATGTATTCGTTAACCTGAGAATTCACGGCGAAGGCTACGAGTAAACTTGCTTTTTTTACGAAGATTAACTTCCTGATTATACGTACCTCTACACTGCACGAGGTGAGAGGCAAAAGAAAAAAACGGAAGCCATTTTTAACTGTTGTGTACTGCTATTAATTATCGTGTTAATTTTTTTCTGGGTGCGAAAAAAAAATTTTTGTTTGTTTGAATCTTCATCAAATTATGTACTTGTCGGAGCCAATTTATGCGGTCAAAGTGGGGATTATTTTATTTCGAACATACCTACTCGGTGTACTGGTTGGTATCTCGTAACGTGTATTTACTTTCTTACACGAGCCAATGGCGATGCACTGCCCCGACCCGGCGACTAAAATTCGACTCTATATCAGTATACGAGTAAAACGTGTTTGTAAACAATTTAATTTTAGACTAATTTTCAACCCAATTCGAAGGTGCTATATACGAGTAAATCGTATTCGTATATGACCCACCGACCACCGGTCGCCATTTCGCCAACCGATTTTGTACGTGAAACGAAATTTTCTCGATTACAATACTATTTATTTACTTATTACTGCGAGTATATACTGTACGCTTTCAAACACATGTCCATAAAATTTAATCATTTTCACATTCACGTCACAGTTGAAAAGTTAGTTTTGTTGTGACGTCGTGAATTTTTCAAATGTTGGCGAATTTTTATTGCAAACGTGTTCTTGTGCGTGAATTTTTTTCAACATTTTGGCGAGACAGGCGAAGAAAAAAGAGGAGAATTTTTTTTCAAATCTCGAGAGAATGAATGTCTGATTGTGAGACGTCAATGGGCTCCAAAAAAATGTAGAGTAAGGAGGAAGGTAGGAGGGTAGAATTGATTGGTACTGTTATGGCGGCATTTTGCTGCATTGGCGATGATAGGGTTAGGTATAACATTGAGCTGGCAATGTTTATAGTCCAAGGTGACCGCATTATTCATATCATAGCTGGCAAAATTGTGTATTGTTATTCAGCGAAAATTTCTAGACGCCTTCCTGCGTTACTCTCGAGACTATTTTTTGCCATATTTTAGTAATAGACGTCGTCGGAAAAAAGGTGTTCGTCGGTATTCGATGGAATGAAGGACAATGTGTTTTGAAAATGTCTACCTAACTCAATTTACGAAAATTATAACCACTTGAATTTTGTTTCCCCGGAGTGAAAGCTAATTTACTGATTTTTGCAAAGAATACCCGCTGCGGTATGTTCGATAGACTGGATTTCGATATATGGAAAAATTTTGACCAAATGGAGTGGAGACCTTTTAATTTCGAGTTGAAAGTCACCCAGATAAATATTTTTAGCTCAGTAGGTCCCGAAGAAGGGAGATAGAATTCTCAAAGAAGGGGTATTTTCGAATAAATCACTTTTTTTTTCGCTCCAACCCCTACTTAACCTGTTTTGGAAAAAATGGCTCAGTTCCAAAAGATGATTTTGCGTTGACCTATCCATGGCTGTCAAAATCCAAAACCATTTTTATGTTTTACAGAATGGTTGCTAATTTTGAATCTGGCGGAATATTTTTGAATACAGCGATGCCAATTTTTTCGTCACTATTGTCAATAAATCGTTACCTTAATGCCAAATCCGAGTATGTCCATCTAAAAAAACATCGTCGTTTTGCGTCACTGATAAGGCTCTGGGAAGCCCTGAATTGAAAAATTTGCATCGGAGTACAGCTAAAATGCACCACCGAAGATACACGAAGCTGACTGATGTTCAATCAGAACTCAACGAACCCTTCCGAGCATATCCGAGCCTTATCAGTGATGCGTAAAATCGTCCTTTTTTTGTATGGACATACTCGGATTTGGCATTAAGGTAACGAAATGCTCCTTTTTTGAGGATCCATCTTCCTTCCATGGGCACCTTCGGAGCTACAAATTTTTCTGGATGATTTCAACTCAAAATAAAAGTCTCCATTGTATTCGGTTAAAATCTTTCCAGCTCTCAACTCTCAAAAGTTGTTCGTTTTTACGAAAAAATGATTCTTTAATTTCTGTTTTTCTTGAAAAGGTCAGCAAAATCATCAGAAAGTCACCCTTTTGGCCTAAAATTGAACAAAAATTTATTCCATTCCTTTTCTTCTTTATTTTTTAGGCTTGGGGAAAAAATGTTCTCTTCTCTTTTTTATTTTATTCATTTCTTTAAATTATTTTCAAAGATTAAAAGCAGAAAAAAATAACGAAAAAAAGTGTGAATTTTTTATTCTGGATTTCAGTTAGTATAGGTACTAATTAACTTTAATCTTCAAAAAATATGCAAAACGTATATTAAAATTTGCATAATTTAAGCTTAAATGGATAAAAAAATCAGCATAATTGAGCAAAGTTTTGGGAATATTGCTTGAATTGTTGAAATGTTATAAAAATAGTTTAAATTGGTTAAAAATCGACAAAACATTGTGAAAATTGAGTAAAAAATTTTACCAATAGGCTTAGCTTTGAAAAATAAAACGAGGAAAGTTGCGAAAAATTGGTCAAATAATTACCTATTATAAAAATGAAATGAAATCGTGAAAAAAATCACCAAAAGTGCCATAAAAAGGGATCATTGAATTAACATAAAAGTTATCAGAATAAATTTCTGTGATAATGATGTCATCAACTCTAAAATTGTCAAAAATTCCGACCTGATGAAATTTTTTCTCCCATTTTTCCCGTGATCATTGATCATCCATTCGAGTTGAATTTCAAGCTTTCGTAATTTTTTCAAAAAGTCATCCAAAATTAGAAATTTGGTCATGTGAAAGTACCTACTCATATGTTCATTGAAAGTCAACCTTTTTAATTTTTTAGATTTAGTATAAGTACACCTTGTATTGAGAAGGTTGAATTTTTTTACTGAAATCCTTCGTGGTAACTTTCTTTTTTGAAAAAAAGTTTCGCGCAAATTTGCGTCGCGCTGACTTTTGAAAACTTGGAAAAATGTTGATCAATTTCCAAAAGCCATACCTATCTGATTTCACAATATTTTGTCTGAATTTAAAGGACTTTGAAAAAAATTGACGAGTAACTTAAATAATGCCAGAATTTTAAAAAATTTATTTAAAACTGACAACTGACATTACAACATTGTATTAGACTTTTTGTAACTTTGAAAAAATTAAAAATAATTTCCAATATTCATGTCTAATTTTACAGTATTTGGACTGATTTTTAAGAACTTTTAAAAACTTCCAATGAATTCTCAACATTATGCCAGACTTTTAAATACATACTAAGTATGAATAATTTTTTTAAATTTCTATATTTTATTGAAATGGACATTTAGGTATGAAATCTGAATTTTAAGAATTTGGAAAAAACCACTGGATTGCAAAAATTATGTCAAACTCTCAAAAATGGCTTTCTGACATTTTGTCAACATTTTTTTCTTAGGTATTTGGAATTCTAAACATGGAGTTCATTTAGATAAAAAAATATATTATCCATGATTTAAAACTTTCCTTGGAGAGGAGACTTCACCTCCATTTTTTGTTCTAGTCCTTAACCTGTTTTAGGAGAAATGGTCCATCCAAGACCACTTCAGAAGGCAAGTTTTTGGCCATTTTTTTCATTTTTTTGGTTTTGGCAATAATGACCAAAAAATTGATACCACTCCATTCCAAAATGTTTCCCTATTTTCAGGAAATATATCAGTCAATGTCTGTGTATGATTAAAGGCCGATATTGAGAATAAAATAATTTCAAGACATGAAATTATTCAAAATACCTAAGCGGTTTTCAAATTTTCAACTGCTCAGTAGAACCCCAAAACTGGTCTTGGTTTTTGACGATAAAGATCTAGGCGGTTGACGTTGGATTTCAAAAATTTTGGAAGTGGACTTTTTTGGCTAAAAAAAAGGCTGGTTGAGGCTAGTGCGAAAGAAACACGATTTTTCAGAAAGTGCTTCTCTTTTTAGAAGCCGTATCTCCCCTCCAAAAACCCCCTCTAAATTAAAATTTTTTCTGGGTGACTTTCAACACTTAAAATGACGAAGGTTTCCCCCAAATTCAGCCCTCCCTTCGGTGAGAAAAAAATTAGTGTTCATGGTGACGAAATTATGGATTTTTTGGAATAAACCATGGCACTCCATTTTACATAATTTCTGTTTCTGAGAATCATCGTCAACTTCGCAAATCTCCGATCTCAATCTTCTTCCTCCTCCTACTTCCACATTCATCACGTGTCAGATGAAAATTCGCTGAAAACCCAACCCAAGATATACCAGGTAAAGACGAAGGAATAAAACGTGACTTTTCTCCTAGTCACGAATATACGAGGACGATAAATCGTTTACGACGCTGTTGCTGATACTCTTCCACCGTTGATAGTGGTACCTCAAGGTACCATTACACGTTAAGCCACCGTTATATTAAAGATATTAAAGAGTCATCTTTCTTCACCTCCGCTGCCCCTGCATCACAATTTGGCGTCGCATTTCGACGTACGTAATTAGAACAGCAACGCGCGGTGATGGCGCTTAATCAATCATCCATATTATTACGTATTCCATAGTACAACGAGCTTTTACTAAAACTCCATCAAGCTCCACTTTCCCAATATGGGGATTTGGGGAAGGAGCACCCAAGCAACATGTACGAGTATACGGAGTACCTAACCTACATACATTTAGCATCTGCGCGTATACCAAAGTCAAAGTCGATAAATTTCCAGCGCCCTGGTAACGTATATTTATTCGATCGCCCCTCAACCCCTTCGGCTATTATTATCAAGGGTACATCAGGCAGCGAAGCTTGACGCGTAAACGAATCCGCGATAATTTATTCGAAATATTACCATCGTCGTCGTCGTCGTTCTCAATTCGATTTCGAGTGTATGGATTTAGGTAGCTAGGGATTCGGTACAGGCGAGAGCACCTGTCAACAATGATATGTCGTTCGCAGAAACGAAAGAAAATTGGCGAAAAACTTGCGTACGATGAGATTGGATTTCGATGACGTTGAAAAGGAATACAATAAATCGAAAGTAGAGGTGCAACTAAACCTATCTACGTCTATATACCTAGGCATACGTCATTGTATATATAGGTACGACGACGACGACCGTGCTCGAGTATTTATAAATAAACTTATTAAACGGCAAGATTATGCAAAATGCGTCATTATTAAATAATTCAAAGCGAAATGTAGGATTCAAATTTCGCGCGAGTTTTAATATACCACGGTCGCGTTATAGAATAAAGTCGAGTAATTTCTTTCATTTTGTCTTGGTGTGTGTTGAGACAAAATTTACGTACACTTGGTTTATTCACATTTGAACAGAACAGGTGCTCAACAAAATATTTTCTAATTCGAAATTTCTTCATACTTTTTCATAAATGTGTACTCAAATTCTAATTCAAGAAAAAGAACATCAATGCCATAAAAAATGCTTGGGATCGCCTGTGAGGGGGGAGGGAGCCTAAAATGCATCAGCAGTAAAAACTTGATAAAACAAAACATTTGAACAAATTGCGTAGTCCAGAGTCCTAGACAAAATGGTACATTAATCACGTGCCTTTATTTTTTGTTCTCAATTTGATGCTTTCAAGTATTTAAATTCACTCTAAAACACTAAGAATGTCACTTCAATGAGAAAGAAAATGCTTTAAAAACGCAAAAAAAGTTCCCCCTCCCCTCCAAAAGGAGCAACATATAAGAAGTCACTTCAATGAGAAAGAAAATGCTTTAAAAACGCAAAAAAAAGTTCCCCTCCCCTCCCCCCCCCCCCCAAAAAAAAAGGAGCAACATATTATTTCAAGTCAGTTGACTTGACATTTTAGTTTCTCTGACTACTACAAATGAATGTTTTTTGTTGAAACATCCGTTCAAAATTCAAACATCTCTGAAATTGTGAGAAACATCGTTTTAGAATAGAAAATTCTCCAAAACAAACACAGAAAAATCCACCAAAAATAAAATTTGTTCATGAAACTATTTTTGATTAAATTTACTTAATCAGAAATCCTTTCGAAATCACTCAGAAGCCCATTCAAAAGGCACTTCACAAAATGTCTTCAGACATTAAGATTAACAGAAATCCCACCGAAATTGCATACCAAGTTCAAAATGGAGAACTCTTCAAAAATCAATTTTCTATCAAAATTTTTAGAGTTCTCAGATTCGGAAGAAATTAAATTTTTGGCTTGAAAGTAGTGAAGAAGGCATAACTTTTCTACCAATAATTGCCAAAAAGTCCTACTTTTTGCCAAAAATTTTATAAATTTTTGTTTTTTACCAGAATTTTGGAAATGTTTTGAAATTTACTGGAAATTACTAGAAAATTTCATCCGTAGTGTTTACTAAATTTTTCATAGTTAGTCTCTGTGTTCAGTCAAAAGTAGTAAAAAATCTCGCCATGTACTTTTCATTGCCATAAAATCTCGTTGTTTACTCAAAATTTTCTAAAAATTTTTCATATTTCTGCGAAAAAAGTTGCGAAATGTAACTTTTTCGTCAATACGTAATTTGTCAAAAAGTCCTGCTTTTTGGTAAAATTGCCAAAATCCGAATTGGGTTGCATTACATAGGTATAAAATTTCAATTGGAACGTTTTGTTTCTTGATTCTTCTTACGAAAAATTTTTAATCAACAAGTTTTTGGTTTTTTTGTGATTTTTTTCTGCATTAATAATGTTTTGCACGCGTTTTTTCAAGTTTTTGTTCAATTTTTCGGACTTTTTTGGAGAAAATTGTGTACAAGCCCCGCACTAAAACCCTTTTTCATTTTTTTTTTTTTTTTTTTTTTTTTGCAACAAACCAATGTTCAAAATGGAATTAACAAAGAACCCCCCCCCCCTCCTCTCGATTTGATCAAAATTCAAAAAAACGAAAAATTAAAATGAAGTAGCTTATCGATTGATTTATACATATTAATTTGAAGCTGGTGGCAATTTGTCCGACTACTCACTTGATTTTTCGATCCAACCTCTCTGACTCTCCTCCTTTTTTCTTCTCTTCCTAGCCAGTCCCAGCACTCGTGAGCTTGGTCAAAATACTAGAAAATAAAATTGACGAGTGGCTCGTTGTTTTACAAGTTTTTGATGATATTGAGTTCAAATATTCTCTTGCTGTTTGAATACGATTTTTAATGTCTCCGGAGTATTCCACTTTTGAAAACAAATATCCAAATAATTGTAAAAATTTTGTAAATTTGATGTGATATGTTGATTTTTCTAATCATAAGTCGCTGAATTCGAATATCTATTTATTTTTTGGATCTTCTTTCTGTGTTTCCCCAGTTCTCCGTCCCTCATTTCCTCATTTTGAGAAGTGTGGATGTGTAATTTGGAGAACAGTCATAATTTAATTGTTTCAAAAATTGGGAGAATTCTTTAAAATTATTTTCTGATTTACCCATTGAAATTTGATTTTAAACCGTAAAATTGAAGAAAATATTTTGAAACATTTTGTTGTCCATAATTTTCTGGAAGCTGACTTGAAAAGAAAAAAATACATGAACATTTGATTTTAAAAAAGTTTGTTCGCGAAAGAACCATTTGTTTCTCAAATGGATGATTTAGTCTCTTCCCCTCAAATTCATTCTTTTTCTTGAAGGGGAGGACGGTACGAATGACAATTTGTTGTGTAGGTACTTGTTTTACCTAGCTCTCGAAAGTTTATGCATGTTGATTTGGGGGAGGGGGGTTCAAGTTTAAATTCTGCCCAGTTCTTCCTATCTTTGAAAAGTAGGTACCTATATAGATGAATTTTTGCATTTTTTTCAACCGCTTTCAATTTACCTAATTAGATCACCGAAGCTCATCCTAATTCACCTGTAGGCAGTTTAAACTTGGAATTTGAGGTAAAACTGTAATTTGGTGGTCGTGTATTCGTAAATTAGGAATCTAGTCTGCGTGTACCTTTTGAACAGTTTGATCCACTTCATTGCTTTCAATAAATTAGAACTGTTCTTCGACTCCTAGATCTATATCTCCTTGGAATGTGCTCTGACGTTTCGATTTTTTCCAATTCCTTGTAATACATTATTGGAATTTTGCTGAATAAAGAAATTCGTTGGGTATTTATAAAAATAGAAATAGGTAACACGATTAAATATATGTATTTTTTATTATCAGAAACTGTTGCAATTTGTTTTCTACCGAAAACCAACATTTACGATAAAATTTTATCTGTTGCAGGTTCAGCGTTTACGAAAGCAAAACCTAAACATGGTCTGTTGACTGTGACAAGGCTGGCAGCGCTGAGGCTTTTTCTATTGCCATTCTATTATCAATGGTGGATTTGCCAGACATCCAGTCGTATATTTATCGCACTATTGATACTGTATTCGGTGCAGCTATTCAACACTTTTTTATATTTTTCCGCCTGGTTCCCTTTGGATGCGGCGTTTAATACTTTAGAAGTACGTATATTAGAGATGGACGTAAATATAAGTACCTACGATACCTATTTTATAGTACACTGCACGGTGCACACATGTGTACTTATTCTATATCTATACCTTTAGGAGAAATACCAGCTTGAATTTTTTTTCGTCGGTCGCGAGCTTTATCGATTTTCTATTCATAACCCGTCTTCTTTTTCTCCTTATATACCGACGTGAAATCACAGATATATTTTACTATACGACGGCGTAAACTAAAAGCTTTTTTATTTGGCTGCTACGGTACGAATAATACACGGGGTTAAGGTAGAGGACGAAAATTTTTGGCAACTGTTACCATACGTGGCGAAGAAAAAGCGCGTTGACCGCGAAAATATTCCCAAGGATGGTATTTCGATCGAGCTCGCTTACGTTAGAATTTCAAAGGTCGCGTGTATTATTCGCGCGAGACAAATGACGTTAGTATAGGTATTAGGTACGATATTTGAAATCTATAATGTTCAAAAAGAAAGAAAAATTCGTCTGTAAACGGATATGAAATATTTTGACCAGTTGTACCTCTACCTGTATGTCTATGTAGTTCCTGGTCTTGAACATGAAAACGTGTGAAAGTAGAGCCTGAGTTGCTGATATCGAAAACACGTCTCCGTTTTACTTATGTTACGTACCGTACGGTACCAACGAGTTGTATTTGTGTATATGGCCGCATTTCGGACACTACACTACTCACTATGGGTATGGGCGGATTTTAAAATTTCAGAAATTGGGTTATATAAATACGATCGCTTTGCCAATTTTTTTTTTTTCAAACTCAAATCCAATATGTACTCGATAGCCGAATTGAAGGTCTCTGTTTCTTATACTGCCTCTGCATATTACAAAATGATCGCGTGTGTCAATTCGAACAGAAATAACCTTGATGAAGTAATTAATGGAAATTTTTTTTCCGTTGTTATGTTATAATATTACAGAAGTTAATTTGCACGAGTTACAGCCGTCTTGTCCTAGTCGTATGTATTAATAATTTGCGAATTTCTTTTTCTTCCTATGTTGACAGAATATCCCTCCGAGCGAAGTATTAGTACCGTTTGCGATGATGTTAGTATTAAGTATAATTCATTCTCAAATCGTATCCACTCATTCGGCCAACGGACGAGCCAAAAAGCAAGAGATACCCAGTAATAGTTATCACAAACGTAGTATTAGTAGAAGGACGAGAAGAAGAAACGCGTCGATTACAAAAAATATTAAAAGTAAGTCGAACAACGTATACGTAATGAAGCTCTGTCTTTCATGTATTCATCTCGTGTGTAAATAATGGCGAACGAAATGTCGAGAAATTTGAATTGAAAAAAAAAGAAGAAAGAAAACAGAAAAAGAAAACATTTGAACGAGATAAAGAAACTCATCAGTCATCTGTGATGAATATTTTATCGCAAAGTATAATATAGGTTTCGATGACGACGATGATGATGATGTTGATGATGAAGTTGAAGGTGTTTCTATTCAAAACTTCATACATAATATAACAAATCCATTCGCGAGTACTTGACCTTTTTTTTATGTTTTTGTTTTGCGAATTTACTTACTTAGACCGTAGACAGAGGCGTGTTCGCGTATACGTGAATGGGAAGTTGAATAGAATTCTAGATTAAGGTGTACTAAGGTCTGTGTGAGTTGAGAATATGGGTTAGATAAGATAAATAGCGCGTTTACATTTGAATTTATCGAAGGTGTTTCTTCCTATTTTTTTTTCTTCTCAATTGGTGTGTTATATTTACCTAATACGTTGGTTTGTGTGTTTTTGTTTCTTAGATACCGAATCGAAAATCGTTCAAGAAGGTGAAAATAGCGGCGCACTTGATGGTAAATTCGCCAAGAGATCTAGAGTTAAAATGTAAGTGCCTATATAAAGCGCGTAATATGTCGAGTATTGATATTTGAAAGGTAATTTTCAAGTAGGGTCATTGCACGTCAATTCGACCAAGAAGTAGTAAGGGGGAGGTGGGCGATTTATTTGAAATTTTTCCTGTAGAAAGACCTTTTGAAAGGATGACCAATGGCGCAAATCGCAGCCCTCCAGCTCTTTTTTAAAGGCTGCTAGGGGGTGTCTAAAGTTTTCAGTGAACTTGAAATATCACCCATTTCAGCAGTGGATTACTCGATAATCGCGATACCTACCAAAATGGAACTTTTTCCAATATACATATTTAGGGGTTTTGAAAGGCTTTTCGGTGATATCATAAAAATCAGTGTTGCCACTTTTTTTCGTACGAAAAATTAGCTCGAAAAATTTCAAAACGTAGTTTTCATATCTTTTCGACTCTCAAAAATTAAAAAAAAATATATTATGGACAACTTTTCATGCTGAACAACATATTGAAAAATTGGGATGGCGTTATTTCGTAAAGTCGATTTAAAAAAATTGAAAGTTTGCGAACAAATGCGATTTTTTTATTTAAAACGTAAAAAAAAGTTTTGAGTGGTGAAGTTGACCCATTTGACTCCTATTTTTACGTATCCGTTGAAGAAGTTGAAAAAACTATTTCACTCGATGAAATGAATTCATCACAAAAAAATCAAAATTCAAAAAATAAACGAATTTTAGTTTTTTTGCTATGAGTGTGATTTTTATCAACTTTTTCATGAAATACGTCAGAAAGAGGTCAAAATAAGACAACAGAATGAATTTAAACTTTTTTTGATGTTTGGAATTGAAAATAATTGATGAATTTTTTCGAATTTTGATTTTTTGTGATGAGTTTATTTCATCTAGTGAAAAGGGGGTTTCAACTTTTTCAACGGATACATAAAAATAGTAGTCAAATGGGTCAACTTCACCATTCAAAACTTTTTTTTATATTTTATATCAAAAAATCGCATTTTTTTTCGCAAACTTTCACTTTTTTAAAATAGACTTTACGAAATAATGCCATTCCAATTTTTCAATATGTTGTTCAGCGTGAAAAGTTGTCCATAATACATTTTTTTCAAAATTTTTGAGAGTCTGAACGATATGAACCATTTTGGTAGGTATCGCGGTTATCGAGTAATCTACTGCTGAAATGGATGATATTTCAAGTTCACTGAAAACTTTTACACCCCCTAGCAGCCTTTAAAAAAGTGCTAGACGGCTGCGATTTGCGCCATTGGTCATCATTTCAAAAGGTCTTTCCACAGGAAAAATATCGAGAAAATCGCCGACCCCCCCCCCTCTCCCTACCACTTCAATCTTGGCCGAGTTGACGTGGTATGGTCCAGTAAATTGATTTCAAAGATGAATATTGAAAAAAAATTCAAAATTGATTCACTTCCGAATAATTTAATGCAAGATTAACCTACTTGAACTCTCTGCCAATTGTTTTTTGTGTTCACTAGAGCAATGTAGGGACTTTCCCTTCCATTTCTAAGTTCTAGTTCGCCAGATTATTATTGTTTAGCAATATAAAGTACTATGTAGTATATCTTGGAAGCTGCCATGTTCGGTATAATAAAGGGGAGGGAGCGTGAATTTGCTCAAAATTTCTCAAAATATGTAAACAAATGCTTTTACGGTAACATTTTGTTAATTATGAGGGGAAAACTTTGAGAACCATTAAAACATTTTCGTATTTATCTAATTTATCAAACAATATGTCGAAAATTAATGATTGATCATTCGAGTAATCCGCTTTGTTTTTACGTGCATAAAAATATTGAAAAAACTTTTTAAAAAATTCATTATTATTTATTAATAGTTTTACCAAGAAAATTGTATCTTAGAACTGGAAATAAGTACTTGATGTCATCTAGAAGCTTCGGAATCAGCTGTAAATTATTCAGAATATCCAGTTTCTGGAAAATCGAGATAAGTTGAGAAAATAACTTTTTGAAAAATTCAAGTCGAAGTCAGGAAATTTCGAAAATAACATCAAATACCTACATAATTTTGATTCTGGCTGGTTTGGTTTTCATTTTTTTTTCTTTCTTCAAATGAATCGACATTACACTTCGTACTTTGACGCGTAAAATAGAATGATTATCCAAGTTGGGTTTTCCACGAAATTGATAAACGTGTCGATGAAGTTTGAATGGTTTCAATTGAATTTTTCTCGTGAGCAGTCGATGTACGTGCAGATTGGCCTAGCTCTGATTACTCAATCGGTGAATTAATTTTTTCCGGAATCGAAGGTCTGTTCGAAAAATTATGATCATCTAGTCTGAGAACATACTTGATTATGTACCTATTATTTAGCTTATTTTTTCGTCATTTTCTTGTTTTTTTTTTTTTCAAATCCTTAGGTAGTGCTTGAAACGCTAGGAAAACAGACTTCAGTGAAATTTTTCTAGCGTTTTTTCTATTTAAAAAATCGTATTTCTCCATTCCTTACTATTTTTATCGCTTATCTCGAGTTTATTTTATTTTTCCAAACGAATATTTACGGAACTAAAGTTGAGAAAAAGAGTTCAAATTCCAAGAGCGAAACAACCGTGTTCTATTTCGATTTTGAAATTTTTTAAATAACTACCTCGACGAAGATTATGCAATGAGAAAGCCTAGTGTAACATACTTCTTCGACGAGTTATTAATAACAAAAAGTGAAATATCAATAATCAGCGATAATCAGCTCAGCTAACGTGTTAATTGCAAATGAAATTCTTCGACCATAATGTACCTACTTTTTGGTTGATGAGGAAGAGGGGGGGTGGGGTAGTCGTCGCCAAACACTTAATAGCAACTTTTTACGTAATGTACGAAGTATGGACGATTTACGCTGCGAATAATAGCCAGGCAATAGGCATAAAGGAAGACTTACGTACGTAGATGTCGAAGGCCGCTAGCGCCGGTGTATTTATAAATAGCCAAAAATTATTCGTAATGAATCGTATAAGTATTGTACAATACGTACAAATACGTAGTACAATGTTGTTATTATTATGGTATTTTTTCTTTTTTCGTGTTTTACGTAGTTCAACCGATGATAATGGACGAGTCCATAGAAGATCTGTCGTCTGGGATACGACCCCAGTCAAGAGTAAGCCGAGTAGTCGAAGTTACAAAGACCACGAAGATAGTGGCGCTGCTTCACTCGACAGTAGTTGCAGTATGCAAATTCCCGAGTTGAGAGCGTCTTTGAACGATATCGAACAAATTGGCGGAATGTAAGTAGTTGTACGAATTGCTCGATTGAATCGGATAAAAATATAGATTTTTTTTGAATTCACAGTTGAGGGGTTTCCTGGTTTTCTTGAAAGGGTTTCGTAAGTACTTTTTTTTATGTTATTCGTGATTTCATATTTTCGAACGAAGATAGACGAAATAACTGTCAATGGTTGAATTTAACGAATATATTTTGAGTTCGGAAGTTTTGCAATTGAAAAATCGTCTAGTCTTTTCAAAATCGTCATCTCCCAGAAATCCGTTCAAAATTTGAGAAATTCGACTAAAATTATGTGAAAAAATAGCATTTTGTTCGATGAAATAGGAAGTGTGAAAAAACGTGAAAATTTATACTAAAATTAATTTCAAAAATACAGAATTTTCACATTTATTTTTTCTGGGTGAATTTCGAATTTTAATTGGAAACTATCTGTAATATTATTTATTGTTTCAAAAACGTTGGGCAAAATTCGTCTTTATTCATGGATTTGTCATTTGTATTTAGGATGAAAAGAAATTGATTTTGAAAAAGTTGTTTATTTTGAGGGGGGAGGGAGAATAGGTAAATTATTTTTGATGAAAAAAAAATTAGAATTTCAAGTCGTGCTATTCTAAAGAGAAAGACTACTCGAACATTTTGCTTTCCCGTATCGGGCTAGAAATACTAGAAAATCATACAATTGAAAAAAATCGTTATCGAAACAAAAATTTACCAAATATTATTCCCATTTATAAAATTCAACATCAGACTTTAAGCTGAAGATGATCTATACTCTGTATCACGAAATAATCAATCATCTCGATGTGTTTCAGTGACAGAATGCAAATGCCCGAAGACGACTCACCTCAAACACCTACCACATTGGACGACGATGGCTTCGAAAGCTTGGACGGAAATGGTTCCTGCGATAGTAATAAAGAAGAACAAGATATTAGCTTTACCGCCGAAGAATACGAGACAGCGGTGAAAAATAGTCCCGTTCACGATTCCATTGATAACGGTCTAGTCATTGTTAAAAGCTGCCCTAAATATAATAAAAAAGATATTAGCTTAAGTACGTGTTGCAAAAGTATGGGCGCCGCTTGCGCCAAACACGACAAACAGATTGCCGACGAATGCGTTAAAATTACCTTAAACGGTGACAAGACCGTCAGCAATAAGCGTAATTGTTCCTTTGAAATAAACTGCGTTCCTGCTCGTGCTGCTAAAATATGCGATGATTTTGGTAAGTGTGAAACCAGAGATACTCGTTTTCAAAAAGTGTGTGTGTCGAGTAGTTTTTAATCTTTATAATAACGATAAAACTTTTGCTTACTCATTGGAAGAGTCGTCGTCGCTGTGACAAATTTATGACGCACGAGTACTTACTTTGATAAGAGAGTTACGTGGATTTAATTGTTATTATAGGAATAAAAATATATTGAAATAAATTAAAGACACGACTAAACATTATTTTCACATTTTTAAATGCTATATTCGTAATCAAAGTATTTTTTTCGATTGATTTCAGGTGCTAGAGATGATATAAACTCGCAAGATGATATCGAAGACGATAGCGATACCGATGGTAGTATTTCAGAGCCAGTTTCAGAGAATATAATGCCTAAAAAAGTAATATTGAAATACCCCCGGTCGTTTAAAACCATCCTTGGTTCGTTCTAATCTCTTCTGATTTTTTTAAACGCAGCGTTTACTAACCAGACGTCGAGGATCGCAGCAAAACCTGAGCGTAAATATTAAAAACTTGGTCGAAAGTTCCTTCAATTCATCAGGCGACGATAGCGAAGACGACGCTGGAACATTATCATCGCCCGGCAGCTCGGGTCACGTGTTCACCGAGGGTACCACGAGCGCCGGCGAATGGGGAGTCGGCGTCACCACCAATAGTGAAGAATGCAGTTATTCTTCCGAGATCGATGGCTCCGATAACCAAATCGCGGTCACCAGTGATAATAACGATCATCCTTTCGCTTGGGAAATGGAAATGGTACGATTTACTGAACTTTTTGTCTTACCACTTTCATAACTCGTGGAAAACTCGACGTTTATGTATTTATGATCATTGTTCTTTTGTTCGCAGATGCCAAACGTCATACTCAGCCCGAGTTGCGCACCTGTTGGCAAAGGTACGTAATAATTTCTCTAATCCAAACGAGATGCTCACGTTTTCAAATGTAAAATAAGACCGACCGAAAGTCACAGACTCTCAAAGGTGACAGCGTTGACAAGATTTTTGCGCCATGTACGAGTATATTATGTAGTTTCGTAAGAGAAAAGATAAAATTGTTTTTTGGAAGTATTCGCCGCCGATCATCATTTGTTTTTTTTTCTTTCGGTATGGAAAATTCGTGCACCATGATGGGCGAATATTTCCTATAAAGAAACGATTTCTTTGTGTATTTTTTTATAGGTGTGTAGAGGACTTTCTAAGTGTATGTGGGTACTAGAACACACGTTTGTTGTGTGTTCGTCAAATTAATTATTTCAAAAAACCATTGCCAAATTATGAAGCTGTAAAGCGCAGCAGGCAGGGTTTGCAAAGCGAACGTGAGTCTTCATCATTTTTCATCTCAATTTATTATTACGTATTATTTTTTGTTTCTGTTTCTGTCTCTTGTATGTTTTTTTCCTACTTTTTTTTCTCGTTTTCATTTTTTACCGGAGTGTATCGTGTCGCAGTTGGTTGCTTTTCGGCGGTTGAATTGCAGTGTAATCGAAGGAGGTGAAAAGCTGAAATGTTACTTCCTTTCGGTGTAGTTTTAGTCGCTTCAAAATCCGTTGAAATGTGATGAATCGCGACCGATACACTTCGTATAAGGAATTATTCTTATTTTAAAGAAGAATTTTATCGAAACGACTATTTTTTGAAATTTATTATTGGCCTCGGTGTATGGTTCAGAAATTTGTATGCATCGCATGATTAGTTCTCAAAATATTTTTTTCTTCTAATTTACAGTAAGCTGCACGATGTGGGAGAAGAAAGATGTTAAGAAAGCCAATCTATCGGTATTGGATATCAGTTCGGCCATTATTGCCAGAGTAGAAGCGATGCCAGAAAACGTAGATTATTTCTATATTGGTACGTATACGTTGAACGAAGAAATCATAGGTCTAGGTATCAGGTACTTATGAAAAATGTATTTATTTCAGGTATCGTGATGTCAATCGCATTAGCAATGGTACCGTCGATAAGTCGATTAGCGGATTCGCTGTACGATAGTGGTAGTAAAGGTACATCGTATTTTGGCATGCCCTCCGGCAGATCGGACACGAAACTTATGATCGAACCTTTTTGTCCGATACGTAACCCAAATACTCATAAATTCTATAACTTCGCAGTCGCCTTATGCTATACTGCTTTTGGATCTACATTGAGGTAACTTGAATGAAATCTCGAGAATTTAATTTCGATTTGTTTTACGCATTGCTGATATTTTTTTGTTTGTGATTGCGATTGCAGAGAAAACATTGTTATACTTTTGGCCATGTTTGAACGGTTCTGCTTGGCAGCCATATTCTTTTTCTTGTTAACGGTAGCAGAACGTACGTTCAAGCAGAGATTCTTGTATGCTAAGTTCTTCTCACACTTGACCTCGTTTAGAAGAGCCAAGAAATCTGAATTGCCTCATTTTAGATTAAATAAGGTCAGAAATATCAAGAGCTGGTTGTCCGTTAGGTCGTACTTGAAGGTAAGCAATTTCAAAAGTGTGATTGATTCAATGTGATATTTGAGTAAGTGTATAATGTTTTTGATTTTGGTTTGTTTTGCAGAAAAGAGGACCGCAGAGATCAGTCGATGTTATTGTATCTACGGCGTTTCTGATAACTGTGATTTTATTGTCTTTCCTTAGCGTAGAACTTTTAAAAGTAAGTACATTCTGCTTTCATCGGCTATTTAGACATTTTCGGAGTAATCATTTTTTCAAATTAAAAGTGTCATTTTGTAAAAAAGAAATAAAAATGAATTCTCATTTTAAACATTGTCAGAAATCGGGGTCCGCAAAAAAAGGTCTTCTTCTCGATAAATAGTACAGAGAATTCATTGTGGGAAACCCGAAATTTTCCATCTTAAATTAACAAAAGATTCTTCGTTTACTTTTTTTATTCAATGAAAATTTCATCATTTACTTGAGTTGGATGAAATCTAAAAAATTTCTTAATTTTTTGTTATGAAATTGGTCTGATTCTGAAATCTGAATCCCGAAATAAGCATCCGTGTAAAACAGAAAAGCTACTTCGATTTTTCCATTTTTTAAAAAATGAATCTACAATATCTGCGAGTATAAATTTTTCTCAAAAACAGATTTTCTTGTTCCAATAATATACTGTTTTTGGGCCATCTAACAAAGAGTTTTGAACAAGGCTACAATTTTATGAAAATTACCAAATTCTATCTGTTAGATAATCGTCAGATTCCAGAAAATTGATAACCTAAAACCATCTATGAGTCATAATGCTTTAAATGAACTTTCAAAAATTTCGTAAAATAAAGTCGAGTATCCAACTACATAGAAACAAAATTACTTATATTCACATTTTTTACCCTCGCCCCCTTCCTCCCCCCCCTTAAAAAATAATGTTGATCCAATCTTTACTCTGAAGAATTCCGCAGGAAAGTAACATTTCTCATTTCCAAAGTACCCTAAAATTTGGCCGAGGAATCAAAAACCTTGGAAATTGAAACTACACGTAGCTGTAAATAGGTACCTACCTATTCTGAAAATGAGAATCACGATTTTTTGAAACATTTTTGTTTCTTTTTTATGTCAGGTACTGAAAAATCGATTTACTTTGAAATGAAGATCCTGAAAAAATTCGTACTGGAAAATTGCAATTTTTGAAAACTAACAAAATTTTTATAAGTGTCTTTCCAATTTGAAAAAATTTCCATCTTGGGTAAAGGTAATAGTAGAATTTCTCTGTTGCAAGTTGAACTATAGTTGGTCAAAATTTGTTTTGGAATAAATTATTAAAAACACCTGCTTTTTAATCAATTTGCCAAAAAAAAAGTTGTTGCTAAAATTACTGAAACTGCAAAAAATTCCTTTTGTCAAAATTGCAAAAAAAGTTGTTTTTTGTCCCAAGTAGAATAAAATATCATTCTTGGTTGGAATTGCAGAAAAAACTCTTGCTACGTTTTACCTAAAATCACCCAAAGATCGTGACTAAAAATCATGTTTTCTATTGTCAAAATCGCAAGAAAGTCCTGTTCCTTTTTTTTTGCCAAAACTGTTGTAAAGTTTCGTCTTCTTCATTCTATTCAATCAAGCTTAAAATTTCCCACTTATTATTATCATTTTTTTTTTAGAAATTTTTCTTTTCTTTTATTAAATTATGTAATGAAAAACTGTTGACTGAAGAAGTTATGATCTGATTACCCTCTCCCCTCTTTCTCGCTGCTCCCACTAGTTGAAAGTTTTTTTTCCACGTTTAAAAATCCAACCCTGAAATTATCCATGTATTCTCTCTTTCAAAATTTTAAAATTTTTCACTTTTCTAGTTCTCATTAAAAATTTAAAAATATTGACATGAATCAATTTTGCTCCCCTCCCCCCCCCTCCCTTAAACGTAACATTTGTGAACATGTCCTGCTTTTGTTATGCTTTCGCATGTTGTTCTGTTTTTTGGAATCGTTGATTGAGAATCTCTTGCATGCAAAGGAAGAAGAGGGCTCAGGCTCAAAAAAGCTGTGGAATGAGAATGAGGTCAAAATACAATGAAAAAATTTTGGTCTAGTTTTTAAACATCGTTTATTTTGTAGAAAACTTCTCAAATGTTTTTTTTTTGTAGAAATCTTAAACGATGAACGCGAACCTCAAATCCTTCTATTTTTTGTTAACATTATAATTCATGATTTTTTTTATTCTTCGTTTCTTCAATTTCTCTTCGAAAATTAGATGAGATTTCAATATTAAGTTGAGTAATTTTTTACTCGACTTTTCCTCCTGTTTTTGGAATTTTACCTTTCGATTACCTTTAGGTTTCAGACACCGTTATATTGTCAAAACTCTCGTCTATTAGTTCAGTGGTATTCCTCGAGTTTCTTCAATTCCTCTCCTCCCCTCAAATTTGTTTATTTGTAAATTTTTCATTCGCAATGTAAGATACATTAATGAGGTATTCATAATTCGTATAATATGTATATTCGTCAAAAGAATAACACAGAAAATTAGTTCATTGTCTCTCATTAAGTTAGTTAATTTTACTTTGATTCAGGATTCGGAATATAACGTCGAAGCAGTCGGATGGTGCATCGTTATAGGTTTCTTTATGTTACGCTTTATGACATTAGGAACAAAAATCAACCGAAAATATCGTAATTTATCAACCATCATCACCGAACAAGTGAGCATTACCGTCCTATTCAGCTTATTACGTCGCTGAAACATTATTTAATGCGCCTGTTCTTATTGCAGATTAATTTGTACTTACAAATCGAACAAAAGCCCAATAAAAAGGAAGAGCTAATGGTTGCGAACAGCGTTCTAAAATTAGCCGCCGATTTACTCAAGGTAAAGTACTCGTATATAAGTCGATACGACGCCATATGCGGCGTATCTCACGATCTAACTTTGAAAATACTCGTTGGCTGACTACGTATATAAGACGTTCATGAATTAATTTCGCTACGTTTGATTTCGCAGGAACTAGAAAGCCCTTTCAAGATATCAGGCTTGTCAGCGAATCCTTACTTATACACGGTCACAAAGGTAGTCATGCTTTCGGCATTGTCTGGTATTCTGTCGGAATTATTAGGATTTAAATTGAAACTGCACAAAATCAAGATTAAATAAATCGCTCGACTAGAGGAAACGCTTGTCAGCATCGTCAAGATTGGCATTCTATGAGGAAGCATTCTTGAATATACACGAACGCGTGTATTGTACGTACCTACTCTTAACGTGAATTGAAAGCGTCGTTCGATGAATTTTTCCTTCTTATCATCGCTCATCGATCGGAGAATAGAATATATTTCATCTTGAGACAATAATGTAGTAGTATTCGTCGATGGTGAATAATTTTTTTGTTTTCTCCCGAACGAGGATTTCGTTAGGTATTTCGTAGCCTTCTTTTTGCGACAATATTTGAAAAAATATTATTGACGTTTAGATAATTATGTATTGATCATGTTGAATACCCGCATTTCACATGTGCCATTTCATTTTCACTTATTACGGATTAATCTAATTAAGGAATTACTTTTCTCTTTGTTTTTTTTCTCTCTTTTTCTTTTGCAACGATGTATGTATTATTTATGTGTATTATTTTCTAAGTGTGTGTGTTTTTTTTAGAGAGCGTCAACCTAATTAGTAATCAAAGTAGATGTAAATTTTAAAGTTTTTACGCCATTTTTACCAAACCAAACTAGTAGAAACTGAAAAGTATTCATGATTTCCGTTTCGAGAGAAACTTTTTTTCTAGAATTGTACTTATTTTTATCGAATTTTATCGGTAATTTTTTTTCTCGTTCGTGTACGTGGATTTTTTTTTCTTTTTTGTTTCTCAATATCGACAACGCGCGGTCGTATTATTTTCCATTAGTTTTTAGATATGTTGAGATCGGTGTGTCGGTTTTGAAATCATCGATCGATGGTTGAGATTGTGGATTTGATTGAATTTTTTTCACTCGAGTTTCGAATTTCGTGAAAAGTAGTCGATATTTTTTGCGATCGATTCAATTATTACGGAAATCGACGCTTGTGTTTTTTTTTTCTTCAAGTCGAGAAATACAGACAATACTTACTCTGAAAAATTAACGTAGAAAAAATATCGATTTTTAAAATCGAAAATTTAATTCGACTTTTGAATTTTTTTTCACTATGACTGAAAAGATTATTATTGAATTTGAACAATCGATGAAAACTGACCAAAGAGATTGTAGTTTTTTCATCATTTCAGTAGTGGAGCTATGTTAAACATGAAATTAGTCAGCCGTTTTAATTTGAAATTGACTCGCAGCAATTTACCTACCTTTGATAATACTCATAGAAATAGAATAATCGATTTCTATAAGTGGAATGCTTCAAAATCAATAATCGTAGATGGAAAATGATTTTATCTAGTCAGATCGAATCGGTTTTCCCTTATTGGACTTGATCAGTTGTGAACTCTAAACAGATCTAATTGGATTTAGGAAATGTCTGGGTCTGCTGATCTGATCAATGAAATCTTATCTGATTAATCAGGTCTGATCAGATTTAAGCAGGAAGCTTACATTTGTTCAAAGAATTGAATAGAAAATTATCCATACATCACATTATTCAATTTTCTTTGAAATATGAGTAGTATGATCAATAATCGATAATTTTTTAAAAATCGACCCACTTGCTCGAAACACGGCTATTTTTTTTCATTTCTCTTGAATTGTAATTGTAATAATGTTGTTTTAAGATGTATTTTTACGTGCAATTTTCTGTGATAATTGTACTGTGTTTATTTATTTTACTTGTTAGTCATTATTTGAATTTTTAAAGGATCGATGATTTTTCTTTTTTTTTCTCCTTTTTTTGTTGAATTATTACTTATTATTCTCGTCTACATAACAGAGATTTCGAACGTGTACTTTTATCTCGCTAGTTACCAATTTGGGTATATTATGATGAAGAAAAGAATTTACTATTTTATAGAATATATACTATGAAGCTGTGAATTTATTAGGAAGTGACGTTTGTGAAACTTTTCGAATAATTTTGTGTTCGATGTGTATCTATCTTTGTCTTTGTGAGATGTACGATTTAAATACAGAATGTATTGATATTTGGTTTATGAGTCTTTCATTTGACTATCGCAGTGTTATAGTTTTTCAACTTTTCTGAAATATGATTATATTTTTCGAAAAAAATTGGCGTGTAACTGATTAGTAGGTAGCGAGGTACCTATTTCTATCATTCTTTTTGCGTTGCTGACTGAAATCAACGGGTAAGTATTTTGAAAAAGAGCGGAAATAAAGAACGGAAAAATACATATTTTTTTAGTTAAAATAATATTCAATAGAACATTCTGAGCGTCGAGTGGAAATACCTTTTGGCCTCGTTTCTCGTCGCGATCTCACCGCACAATATCTGCTCGTAAGCCCCAACCTCTAATGGTGATTCTCGACCCATATTTACTCAACGGCACTCTGCACCTACTAGGTAAATATGTAGATAACGAAATATCCCCATCTGTCTACGAACTGATAATTTTAAACTGTTCAAATGCCTGCTTCCTCAAAAAAATGAAACCGACAACGTCTATGTGATGAACTGATAGGTCTTGAGCAAATATAGAATTTAGGTGGTGAAATCCAACTGACATTCCCACCACTCGGTAGAAATAAGGAGGATTTTCAGGTAACATTTTTGAGGGCGCGGGCGCGGAACTATATAACGATATCTCACATTAATGTTAGCTAATATTTTCCCAGCGTATCTGTCACAAACACTGGTTTTGAACAAAGTCTGTCACTACCCCTGATTTTAAACAGTGTCTGTCACTACCACTGGTTTTGAACAGTGTCTGTCAGAAACACTGGTTTTGAACAGTGTCTGTACTGGTTTTAAACAGTGTCTGTCACTACCACTGGCTTTAAACAGTGTCTGTCACTACCACTGGCTTTAAACAGTGTCTGTCACTACCACTGGTTTTAAACAGTGTCTGTCACTACCACTGGTTTTAAAGTGTCTGTCACTGCCACTGGTTTCAAACAGTGTCTGTCACTACCACTGGTTCTAAACAGTGTCCGTCACTACCACTGGTTTCAAACAGTGTCTGTCACTACCACTGGTTCTAAACAGTGTCCGTCACTACCACTGGTTTTAAACAGTGTCTGTCACTGCCACTGGTTTCAAACAGTGTCTGTCACTACCACTGGTTCTAAACAGTGTCCGTCACTACCACTGGTTTTAAACAGTGTCTGTCACTGCCACTGGTTTCAAACAGTGTCTGTCACTACCACTGGTTCTAAACAGTGTCTGTCAGCACTGGTTCTACTGCTAAACAGTGACCGTCACTACCACTGGTTTTGAACAGTGTCTGTCACTACCACTGGTTCTAAACAGTGTCCGTCACTACCACTGGTTTTGAACAGTGTCTGTCACTACCAGTGGTTATGAACAATGTCTGTCAGAAACACTGATTTTGAACAGTGCTGTCACTACCACTGGTTTCAAACAGTGTCTGTCACTACCACTGGTTCTAAACAGTGTCCGTCACTACCACTGGTTTTAAACAGTGTCTGTCACTACCACGGGTTTCAAACAGTGTCTGTCACTACCACTGGTTCTAAACAGTGTCCGTCACTACCACTGGTTTTGAACTGTGTCTGTCACTACCACTGGTTTTGAACAGTGTCTGTCAGAAACACTGGTTTTAAACAGTGTCTGTCACTACCACTGGTTTTGAACAGTGTCTGTCACAGGGGTGGACTGGCCTAAAAGGGCCTACAGGGGAATGAATGAAATTGGGGCCTATTTGTAAATACTAAATAAAGGGCCCATTTTCCACCAAAAAAAGTTGCATAGGTACTTTCGAATTTTATCAAAAATTTATAACTAGTATAGGGGCCCATTCTCCACTCAAGGGCCCACTTTTTTCCCGGGGCCTACCGGGATTTTCCCGGTAGCTCTTATGGCCAGTCCGCCCCTGAGCGTATATCGTCTAAATAACATAGACGGTACCTATTACTATTTTTCTGGTACCGAGGTATAACTAGATAAATTTGGGTAGTTGATGATTTGTATTTAGATACCTATTTCTCGAAGTGGTTTTAATTCACAATTGACTATGAAGTACTTGAACTTTGAATTCGCGTTTTATCTCGCGTTGAATTTTATCATTTTAAAATTCGGTTCTTCAAGCCCTGTGCTGAGACATACGTATATTCCATGTAAGTATTCAAATCGTAGATTAGTCTACTATGACGATATGTATAGGCAATATATTAAAATGATTCAACAGAGATTTACTAAATTTGACGTTGTTTAAAGTGCAAAGCATCGACGCGCGGTGTCCCAATAAGTTGGTAGGTATTTTGGTTATTTTTCTATACCGCTTCTCAGAAGCTTATGAACAGGTTGTTTTAATTTTTTTTCTTTTGGAATGGTAGGTAGTACGTTTATTTTATTTTATAAAACAGTACTTAGATGAATTGAAATTGTTGCAGGGATCGCGGAACGGAGTGGAGGGGGAGGGTAGGAGGTCCCCGGAGGGCACTCTTTTTTGGACTTGCTCCGGGAGCCGGAGCCGGAGCCGGAGCAAGAGGTACTTGAAATTTTTCTACTGGAGCCGGAAGTGGAGGCGGAGACACCTACAAAAAAAAACCGGAGCCGGAGCTGGAGCCTGGAGCCTGGAGCCGGAGGTATTTTTTTTCAAATAGCTGGAGGGGAAGGCTCTAACTCCCCTCCATGACCTCCAGAGGCGGAGCTGGACAGCTGGAGGGTAGGAGCCCCTCGGAAGATACCCTTTTTTGGCCTTGCTCTGGGAGCCGGAGCTGGTGCAAGAGAGCAAGACTGCAGTGCTGTGAGAACGAACGAAAACGGGAACGGGAACGCATAAAGAACGCTCGATTTTGAAATTTCCTTCAGAAAACGAGAACGGGAACGCATGTATTTAAAGAATGGGAACGAGAACAGGAGGGAACGGGAACGTGAACGGGAACGGAGTGCTAATTTGGCGTTCTCAGATGTTCTTTCAGGGTTCTCAAATTACCTCCCAAAACTCTGAAAAATAGGGGACAATATGCTTTTCCCTCAAACTTTTTGTAGTTTATGGGTACAATTGAAGAAAACGACAAAATTTCCACCAAAAATTGCTTCACTTGTACCACAGAACCCTATTGGGAACGGGAACGGGAACGTGGGAACGCAAATTTTCAGTGTTGAAAAAAAAACAGTTTTTTTTAAAAAAAACAAAACAAACGGTTTTTTTTTGTTTAAAACGTTTTTTTTGTTTAAAACCCTGTTTTAAACAGCTGGATCCTCATGTGTTTTAAACGTATTTTAAACATGTTTAAAATGGTTTTAAACACGTTTTTAACACAAATTTATTTGTTTTGGATTCAGTTTTTCAAATATACGTTATCCAGTCGTCAACTTTTAAGATGTGACGTCATAAAATAGCTATAAGGTTCAAGAAATATTGAAAAATTGAAATCAAAACACAAAATTTGCCTTTGAAAAAAGTATAGGAAGAAGAATGCAAATCTAAAAATTCAGTTTCTTCAATTTCACTACTTTTTCAACGAAAAATTGAAAAAAAACGTGTTTTTTTAAGGAAATTGGAGCTGAAAAAAAAACTTGTTTAAAACAAAAAAAAACATTTTAAACAGAATTTTGTTTTAAACACTGGTACCACCTCATGTGTTAGAATGGACAAGTATTAGAATGGTCAAGTGGTAGAAAAAGAGGGAAAAAAAGGGAAAAATATTTTTGTTGCCAACCCACTTTGTTTGGAGAAGAAAATTTCGTAAAATAATTAAAATGAAAAGTAAAGCCCAAGTAATGGCCAAGTTGTAGAATAGTCAAGTAGTAGAATAGTCAAGTATTAGAATGGTCAAGTATTTGAAAAATAGGGGGGAAAGAGACCGAAAGAGCAATCTGTTATAAGAGGATGAGGAAGTGGTACTTAGACTTACTACTTTTTTGGATAATAGGGTACAAGGGTAGCCGTTTTCAGGGTTGGGGGGCGTTGTGTCCGCTCACCTCGGCTTCGCCTCGGTTGCGCGGGTCGCTTTGTTGTTCATACTATGTCTGTTAACTTCCCTCGGCCTTCGGCCTCGGTGAGTACAGTTTTTTAGAAACTACCACAGGTACTGTCTACATACACGGTAATGTCCAGCCTCCGTCTGAACTCACCAAGGGGAGTAATGCTCATCGAATGAAATATAAATTTTAAACGGCTCGGCTTCGCCTCGCCTAATTCTCACATTCTCCGAGTCTATCCTGATTTGTATTTTCTAATACTTGACTATTCTACAACTTGACCATTCTAATACTTGGGCTTTACTTTTCATTCTAATTTACAAAATTTTCTTCTCCAAACAAAGTGGGTTGGCAACAAAAATATTTTTCCCTTTTTTTCCCTATTTTTCTACCACTTGACCATTCTAATACTTGTCCATTCTAACACATGAGGTGGTCTCTTAAACACTGTCTGTTTTTTTCTCGACGTTTAAAACCAAAGACCTATAACAGAGTAGACACGGCTGGTGTAATGCGTGTGTGCTGTCAAGATGTACCAGTCTTTTACCAAACTCGGACGTCATCCTGCTCGTAAAAGAGGGTGGATACACGAGTGGCGGAGTCACGGGAGTGCATCTCACCATTATGTTTTGCCAAACTCTGACGTCACAACCCAAAAACATGTTTACGGGATTTTTAAGCATTGAGTAAATCAAAGTTGCCGTGTCTACTCTGTTATAGGTCTTTGTTTAAAACACTGTTTTAAACGTTTTAAACATACAGTACTGTTTTAAACTGACAACACTGCAAATTTTGGAAATTTCATTGAGAACGAGAACGGGAACGGGAACGCTTCTGCTTATGGAGCACAAGAACTAGGAACAGGGAACGAGGTGTTGGATTTGGAAGCAAGGAACAAAGAACGCCAAGAACGGCGTTTTTTATTTTTGTGAGAACAAAGAACGGGAACGGGAACGAGCACTTCCGCGTTCTCACACTCACAGCACTGTGCAAGAGGTATTGAAATTTTTCAAGTGGAGCCGGAGGTGGAGATGGAGGTGGAGGTACTGACCCCCTCCCTCCGCGATCCCTGAATTGCTGATCTTGGCTGATCCCTGTTCAGTGACTAATTACTAGAGACTAAGGATACTTTTCGGCATCGTGTGCTGTCGAGTGCTTTCGGCTACGCTCGTGTGACTTTATTCTTTGTAATGATTCAAGTTCCCTGTTCCTGTTGATGAGATTTTTAATTTTAATTAAAAATTAATTATAATATTCGAATATTATATTGTCTTTTACGTATTCTTCATTGTATTTCTTGTAGAATGCAATTTTTTGTTGCTCAATAATATACTTTGGGTTAAATGCCTTGTGAGCAGTTGGAAATCTGATAAGATTTTTTCGATTTTGACTTTGACTGATGTGATATCAATATTCTTTTGAAAAACGTCCAAGTTCCAAATGTTTGTTCAACAACGTCACTTCTGTTAAAGTTTTACATTTTCTTCAAATTGAATTCGAAAGTGTCTATAGACTAGTATCATCACAGCTGTTTTTTCTTTATATTTGCCATTTGGTAATGTTCGGATCGGAAACGAAGTTGTCTAACAAATTATGAAACAGATTAAAATTCAAAAGAAACAGGACTAACACGAGTTTTATCATTAAAATACGTGCAATATTCGTATGAAATAATATGATTATGAAAAAGAAAGATTTGAACAAAAAGGAAACAGGAGTTTCATCTTTGATAAGGAGAATATTTCATTTTCATGGAAACAAGTCAAAGGAGCGTAGCCGAAAGCACTCGACAGCACACGATGCCGAAAAGTATCCTTAGTCTCTAGTAATTAGTTGATCAGTGATCACCAGAATCTAGAAGATTTGGCAACGTTGATTTTGATCACAACAAAACGT
The DNA here is from genome assembly GCF_950023065.1 of Planococcus citri. Lineage (NCBI taxonomy): Eukaryota > Metazoa > Arthropoda > Insecta > Hemiptera > Pseudococcidae > Planococcus > Planococcus citri. Next base: position 55,889,244 of record NC_088677.1, on the reverse strand, counting down.
TATCAGTTATCAATCAAATTTCAGTCAGAAATGTGATAACGTCGGTCCGGCTTCTAATTATTCAGTGAGAATAAGAGGAAAATTTGAAAATTATCAAGTTTTGTAGTGAAAATTACCAGAAGAAGGGGAAAACATCACTTGAAAACGTCCAAGGCAGGTATGGTAAGCATAATTTTTGGTATGTTAATTTCGTAGATAACTTTTTTCTCCCATGAATACAAGACCTACTAATCTGATAATACGTTGTGTGTATTCTGTATCAAAAGAGCAGACAGTAACTGTAAACTACTCAATTTCGATTCTGTGTTGAAATAAGTGAATTATTCTTGTTTCAGATTGTCTACTCAAATCGATGGTAATCAGATCTAGAAATGGCTGAGAACTCGACTGATGTGTACGACTGTGTTTTTCCGAGTCCGCCAGCTTTACAACAACTCGCAGCCATCGCAGTAGCAGTGAAAGTATGGCGTGAACAAGTCTGTGAGCATCGCTTAAATAATACCTTGGACAAATTCGGGGGAAAGTCGAAAGTTTCCCTGGATAGCGTTCGTCCTCATCTACCATCAACACTTCTTCCCATCATTGAGAGTTATACTACGTACATACAGGGTTCATTATTCAGATACGATGACGAATTTCGTCGGCCGTGGCTCTTGGACATTCTGAGTACATTTGACGATATTGTTTGTGATGTTGATGGCACTATCAATTATGATCTTACTGCGAGACGAGCATTACTCTGCGAAGAAATCAGTGACGTTGATAAATTTGAAATTGCTTGTAGGTATTGTCTAGAGGATGATATAATGCGATTGTGGCCTTCTGTGTCGAATTCAGAATCCCTGAAATTGAGTGATGATAATTTTTCAGATCGAAATTTTCATAAAAATTCTTTATTGTATTACTGGATTTGCCGTCTTAGAAACGAGTTGCATAGAATTTCCAGAATTCCCATTTTTTTCGGCGAATATGAGACTATCGATGAACATTTAATTGAAATTCTTCGCCCTGATAATTGGTCGTCTATAAGGTACTTTTGGTATAATTTAAAAAAGGTTGAAAGTCGAGTACCTAATGCGCGGTACCTACATTGGCGTCAAAGTATTATATTTTGTAGGTATATACTTGCTAAGTTGAGCGAGGAAGAACTAAATACTTTGATCGGCGATATGAATGAATATGAAGGATTCGTGTGTTCTATATTTATGAGATGGTGCAACTATTGTGCATACTATGAAATGAATATGGCAAGATCCTGCTTTTTAACAATGTGGCATCTTGTTGGACATAAAATAAACAACGAGGAATTTAATCGTATTGTTCAGGAGATTTTTCATATGCAGAATTACTCGAAGTCTTATGATCCGGGTGACATGCCGAACGTCGAGTCTTTCTCTCGCGAGTTCTGGAATCATACTTCAGATCATTTGAAACGGTGGATGTTTCAAGTTGGTTTACTTGATCGATCTTTTTTCGAGATCGATAACTTTCCTTGTGCTAAGGTTAGAAATAATTGGCTTTTATTCGCCATTTTGGAGGATGCTCCGTTTGAAGCCAAGAGTTCGTTTTGGTCTGCAAATTGGCGCACCATACTAGTTGCCACAACACCAACTGATTTGCAACGAATAATGAATTTATGCTTGAAGAACGAAAGCGACGTTAATCTTTTCAAAAACAATAATTTATCTAAATACGAAAATATCAGGGTGAATTGCTCAATGCTTATGGAACAGTCACGTTGGAAAGAGTTGGAGGAATTTTTGAATTTTTGTTGCTCGGAAAAAGAAACCAATTTAGCTTTGCGGATGAAATGTTTAAACGGACATTTAAATTTGCTCCAAAATTCGTCTGATCTTTTTTGCGAAAAAATCCTCAAGAATATTCTTCCATTTAGTACGTTCGTCGATGATACTTATTGTAACGATCTCACTCTGGCCGCTGATTTTAAAAATCGCTTTCTTTTGTCACCTCGAACGATGCGTAATTTGAGCCAATGTGTAGTATGGAATAAACTCGAGAAAGTAATGGAATTTGTCGATACATTCGTGATGTCTGAGCAAGCGGCTGTTGATTTCAAAGAGAATCATTTTCTTCCAACTTTTGTCAATTTCCTTGTAACAGAAACGATTTATCGTTTTAAATTCGAGTGTGACGCTTTTGAAAGGTTTATGAGTTGGTGTTTAGGTAGTGACGATAAAATTGAAAATTTTAAATTGACTGTACCTGTTGAGGACATCATACGACGTGTTACTCAATACACAGATGCTCGCCTTCGTCACGCTGAAGATATGTCAGTTGAATCTTCTGAAGTGCGCGACGCAAGACGGTTATATTCTAATCTGCATAAATTTTTGCAATGGGGTTTCTCCTCTCCTGAGGAAGTTGCAGAGTTTGAAAAAAAATTCAGTGGGTTCGAAAAATATGTTTCTAAAGAATGAGATATTTTACGTATTATTATTTCTACCAAAAGACTGCTGTTCATTTTTTATTTACCCCTACCTATTTTTAAATTTTGTAATGGATTTTTATAAATAAGTATACGTATTTTATTGTATCGATTTATGAAATGAAATGTTACCTTGTAAGTACGTATTTCAATATTACATGTGTTTTTAATGCAAATCTTTTGATTTTCATTTCTGGTTTTACTCGTATTCATTTTGAAAGAGGTTAAAAAAAACAGGGTCCGTAGTATCTAAATTACTAATGTTACTAAAAGTAATTTTTGGTTACTTTTTCAACATTTTGGTTTGTGGTTTAAAAAGCCATTTTTTTCAAAATTTCAAAAATTCCACTTTTTCATATGTACATCTTGAAAAAGAAAAAAAGGAGGAGTGCACTTTTTTATTATTTTCCAACTCACCAACTGGCTATACGCTGCTTTCTTTTTAGCTTTTACGGTTACAAAGCCTCGTTTTTTACTGATGTCGTCATAGTCTCGTTTTCTCGTTCTCGCTTTCTGCCAAAAATGACAAAAAATTTCACTTTTTGTCAAAATACTTGAAAAATCTCGTTTCTTGCTAAAAACTTGTTGCTTTCTCGCAAAAAATTCCGAAAAGCCTAAATCTTTGCCCCAAAATGAAATTCAGCACCTACAAATTCAAATTACCTAATCGTCTTTGTGTTCTTTTTAAGCGATTTTATTATTGCAAAAATTTTCAAAATTCGTTTTTATTGGTTTTGCTCTCTCTCCTTCTCCCCCCAACCCAACTCCAAAAAAATGTGTTCGCAGGATTCACATGAGAAAGTTTTAGGTACAAATTTTTAAAATTTGTGGCCAATTTGATTGAAAGATCCAAATTAGGTTCTGAATTTAATTTTTTCTTTAATTTTTCCTTCGTAATGAAAATTTTTCAAAATTGAAAAATCAACTGGAGGCTCCGGAATGGCTCAAAAAGCATCACTAACAGACTCAGGTGATCCAAAAATTTGATTTTTTCAATGGAGAATGGACCTTTGAATTTACCAAACATCAATAAATTCGCCCAGTGTAACATTTTTCTGCCAGTTGGAAATTGTATGTACTCCTCTCTGTCGATACAGTACCTACTGTTCTTTATATGGAGAAAAAACAGATAAATGAAAACAGGGATTCAAATTTTTAAGAAAAAAAAGCCAACTTAGCTAATTTACAAACGGTTATTTTATTTAATAAAATGAGCAGGACTATTCCACTTTTGTGTGGATTGATAAACGAAATGTGTTTGCAAATTATTTTCACTCCACTTTTTAAACCTAAAAATAGAATTCATCATTTGAATTTTTCAAGTTTTCGCCCTTACTTCACTTGAGCAATTTCTTTCTCTTTGAATAATACCAATACCTATTACCTACCTACTGATGTGGTTCAAACTTTTGAAATTACAAAAAATGCTAAAATATGAATTTTTGTAAGCGGTTTCCCTAATTTTATCTGGGCTAATTTGCTTTTATTTCTTGAAATTTCAACTCCTAGAAAACGGATGTTCAAATTTAAAAACTGATAAAACTAGGAAATTCAATTTCTCACATAAGGAGTGATTTTGTTTTCTTTTCAAATTGTGAATTTTTCACAGTTTTTACCCATTGCATTATTAATGTTCAAATTTTCAAAGACAACACCTAAAAATTTCTGATCTGGGCACTACTTATTAGCTGTATCTGTCATTTCCGAGTTATGTTACGATAAAAAAAATAAGATGAAGAAATAACGTTTTATTACCGAAAGCTTACCCGGTCGCGTCCTGTTGTTTGCTTATTGATTCACTGGAGCTTTCGAGTGCAAATACAAAGAAAAATTGCGCGTCCGGGTGTTGGGTAATTTAATTTGTCCGAAATAAAATAGTTTTGAAAAGACACAAAAACTCATTATAACAGCAAAAAATTTGAATTTCACTCATTATCAAAGCCAAAAATGCCAAAGAAAAGCTTAAGTATATTTTTCACCAAAATAACAAAAAAAAAATCGCTTATATTAATTGCCAAAAAGTCCAATTTTTTGGTTTAAGCTTCCTAAACTTGAACGACTATAAAAGGTTTTCGGTCTAATAAAATTTAAAATAATCATTTTACACCAATTTTTTTATTAAAATAATTTTTAATTAGGTATTTGAAATAAAATATATAAATAGGTACCTATATACCTATTTTAAAATTAAAATCTTAACACAAAAATATAAAATTTTCATTCATTCATTCATTCAATAATTATCTAATAAATTTATATTTTCTACAAAATTCATAGAAATAATTTTAATTTAATTTAAATTTAAATAAAATTAAATGTCATTTTTTTTCATTCAATCAACGTTTGTATTGTAATTTCAATTTGTAATATTTTTAGAATTTTTTCAATTTTTCATGCATTTCAAAATTTCAAATTCGATCTTACACGGTGATTTTTGAATTTTGAATTTGAGCTTTGGAGCTTTCAGCTTTTATAATTTTTCATTGTTTAGTGCTGGAGCTTTGAACGAAAAACCAGATTGTAGAGTGTTTAATAAAAAATGTAAGTATCATTTTTCATTTTTCTTGCCTCAAGGCTCAAACAAGTCAAACACTCATCTCTCATGTAGGTCGTAGCCTCGTAGGTCATGTATGATGTATGTATTCATTCACTCAAAAATCAAAATTTTGAAATTGACAAAAACAAGAACAAGACTAACAAGAGAAGACTGTTCCAACCGTTCCACGTTCCAGGCAATGTTAAATTGTTAATGAATGTTGATGAATTGAATGATCACCTTGATCATTGATGATTGCTGAATAATTGCTGATCTTGAGTCTTGACTTGAGACTTGACTGATCAGTGATCACTTGATTGTTGATTGATCAGTGATCACTTGATTGATCAGTGATCACTTGATTGATCAGTGATCACTTGATTGATCACCTTGATCATTGATGATTGCTGAATTGCTGATCTTGAGTCTTGTGGTTGACTGGCATCAAGTTAGTGATTCCATCACTTGATCTTGATCAGCCTCTTCCTATGACGTCACAGAATCTAGAAGATTTGGCAACGTTGATTTTAATCATAACAAAACATTATCAAAATTTCAGTTTGAAATGTGATAACCGATAACATTGTTCAGAATTCAGATTTCAGATTTCAAAATTCAAATTATTCAGTGAAGGCGAATAAGAGGAAAATTATCAAGTTTTGGGATGAAAATTACCAGAAGAAGGAAAAAATATCACTTGAAAACGTCCAAGGCACGTATGGTAAGCATAATTTGGTGTGTTAATTTCGTAGATAACTTTTTTCTCCCATGAATACAATACCTACCAATCTGATATGTTGTGTGTATTCTGTACCAAAGAAGCAGATCTGTAAATGCCAGCTACTACTTAATTTTGATTCTATGCTGAAATCGGTGAATGATTCTTGTTTCAGATTTTCCACTCGAATCGATGGTAATCAGATCTCAAAATGGCTGAGAACTGGACTGATGTCTACGACTTTGTTTTTCCGAGTCCGCCAGCTCTACAACAACTCGCAGCCATCGCAGTAGCAGTGAAAGTATGGCGTGAACAAGTCTGTGAGCATCGTTTAAATAATACATTGGGTAATTTCGGGGGAGAGTCGATCATTTCCCTGGATAGCGTTCGCCCTCATCTACCATCAACAATTCTTCCTATCATTGAAAGTTATACTACGTACATACAGGGTTCATTATTCAGATGGGATGACGAATTTCGTCGGCCGTGGCTCATGGACAGTCTGAGTACATTTGACGATATTGTTTGTGATGTTGATGGCAGTGTCAATTATGATCGTACTGCGAGACGAGCATTACTCTGCGAAGGAATCAGTGACGTTGATAAATTTGAAATTGCTTGTAGGTATTGTCTAGAGGATGATATAATGCGACTGTGGCCTTCTGTGTCGAATTCAGAATCCCTGAACTTGAGTGATGATAATTTTTCGTTCATCAATTTTCATAGAAATTCTTTATTGTATTACTGGATTTGCCGTCTTAGAAACGAGTTGCATAGAATTCCCATTTTTTACGGCGAATATGACACAATCGATGAACATCTAATCGAAATTCTTCGCGCTGATAATTGGTCGTCTGTAAGGTACTTTTGGTATGATTTAAAAAAGGTTGAAAGTCGAGTACCTAATGCGCGGTACCTATATAACAGACAAACTATTATATTCTGCAGGTATGTACTTGCTAAGTTGAGCGAGGAAGAACTAAATACTTTAATAGGCAATCCGGATGAATATGGATTCATGTATTTTATACTTAAGAAATGGAACATCGATTGTACATTCTATGGAACGGAAATACCAAGATCCTGCATTTTAACAACATGGCACCTTGTTGGACATAAAATAAACAATGAGGAATTTAATCGTATTGTTGAGGAGATTTTTCGTACTCAGAATTACTCTTATGTTAATACCGTTGGTGAAATGTCGAACGACGAGTCTTTCTCTCGCGAGTTCTGGAATCTTACTCCAGATCATTTGAAACGGTGGATGTTTCAAGTTGGTTTACTTGATCGATCTTTTTTCGAGATCGATAACTTTCCTTGTGCCAAGGTTAGAAATAATTGGCTTTTAATCGCCATTTTGGAGGATGCTCCGTTTGAAGCCAAGAGTTCGTTTTGGTGTGCAAATTGGCGCACCATACTATAGTTGCCACAACACCAACTGATTTGCAACGAATAATGAATTTATGCATGAAGAACGAAAGCGAAGTTAATCTGTTCAAAAATAATAATTTATCTAAATACGAAAATATCAGGGTCAATTGCTCGATGCTTATGGAACAGTCGCGTTGGAAAGATTTGGAGGAATTTTTGAATTTTTGTTGCTCGGAAAAGGAAACCAATTTAGCTTTGCGGATGAAATGTTTAAACGGCCATTTAAATTTGCTCCGAAATTCGTCTGATCTTTTTTGCAAAAAAATCCTCAAGAATATTCTTCCATTTAGTACGTTCGTCGATGATACTTATTGTAACGATCTCACTCGGGCCGCTGATTTTAAAAATCGCTTTCTGCTTTCACCTCGAACGATGCGAAATTTGAGCCAATGTGTAGTATGGAATAAACTCGAGAAAGTAATGGAATTTGTCGATACGTTCGTGACGTCTGAGCAAGCGGCTGTTGATTTCAAAGAGAATAATTTTCTGCCAGCTTTAAGTAATCAATTTCCTTGTTACAGAAACGATTTATCGTTTTGAATTCGAGTGTGACGCATTTGAAAGGTTTATGCGTTGGTGTTTAGGTAGTGATGATAAAATTGAAAATTTTAAATCAACAGTACCCGTTGAGGACATCATTCGACGTGTTGCTCAATACTCAGATGCTCGCCTTCTTCACGCTGAAGATATGTCATTTAAATCTTCTGAAGAGCGCCACGCAAAAGACTTATATTTTAGTCTGCATAAATTTTTGCAATGGGTTTTCTCCTCTCCTGAGGAAGTTGCAGAATTTGAAAAAAAATTCAGTGGGTTCGAAGAATATGTTTCTAAAAAATGAGATATTTTATGTACCAATTATTATTTCTACGAAAAGACTGCTGTTCATTTTTTATTTACCTGTGTTTGAATTTTTAATGGATTTTTATGCATATGTATTGTGTATTATAATAGTCTGTAATGTATTTTATTGTATGAATTTATGAAATGAAATGTTACCTTTGAAATCATACTTGTTTTTAATGTAAATCTTTTGATTTCCATTTCGGTTTTTACTCGTATTCATTTTGAAAGAGGCTGAAAAAAAACAGGGTCCGTAGTATACAAGTTACTAATGTTACAAAAAGTAACTTTTGGTTACTTTTTCAACATTTGAGTTTATGGTTTCAAAAGCCATTTTTTTCAAATTTTCAATCGTTTATCGCTTTCTCGCAAAAAATTCCAAAAAGCCTAAATCGTTGCCCCTTAATTAGGTAGGTACTTAGAAGTATTCTTTTGTGCCGTTATTTCCGAAAAGTCTCGCCTCTTGATAAAAAAGTTGGAAAACAGCTTACTTTTTCGATAACAATTTTGAAAAAATATAATTTTTTTTACCAACAATTTGCCAAAAAAATCACATTTTTTACTCAAAGTCTTGCTTTTTTCTAAAACTTACAAAAAAAATTTCCCCCCATAAAATTACCCAAAAGCCAAAATTTTTATTAGTAGTTTTTTTTTACTAAAACAAAAAGTTGCAAAAACTCTCGCTTTTTTGACAAAATTTTTGAAAAAAACACAAGTTTTTTTACCAATACTTAATTACCATTAAATCCTTTTTTTTACTAAAATTGGCAAA